>NC_085010.1:10579570-10607070 GCF_963854185.1 Sardina pilchardus | reverse complement strand
AATGTTTAATGTCACTAATGGCATTTGCAGTGAGTATTCTGGTTATGCTGGGCACATGCTGTTTACTTCCATTATACAACATCGCCACCTGATGGAGATAACATGGCATTGAAGCACTTATAACAAACTCTAACCAAACTTTGACCAGTAATCAGAGGGCCTGACACACACACACACACACACACACACACACACACACACACACACACACACACACACACACACACACACACACACACACACACACACACACACACACACACACACACACACACACACACACACACACACACACACACACACTTGGTCATTTTAGATGAGCCATGGCAGACAAAGATGATTAAGAAAATCTTTTGAGTGAGTCTAGTGTCATAGGAGCTCTTCCAGAATCAAATCAGAATTGCGTTTTAGTAGCCAAGTATGTTTACACACACACACACACACACACACAGGTGTTGGCATATGGTGTCTCTCTAACAGTAACTGAAAATATATACGGATACTGTATTTCTGCAACAACTCAACATCCTGTCCCGTGTGGATGCAGTGAGATTGATCACACACACGCACATGTGTGTGTGTGTGTGTGTGTGTGTGTGTGTGTGTGTAAAGGTACCCCCATGTCCAGTTTCCCTTATGCATATGGGGATACCTTTTCAAGCCAAACCCAAACTACACAAGCTCGCCTCAAGACATGGGTAGCACCAAATTAATTACTGCCAAACTAAGGCATGAATATGTACTGTATCTATGGAAACACTGACCGTTTCCTCATTTTATTCAGACCATATTTAGCATTTTCATTTACCCTGGCTTGGAAAGTGTCTGTGTGTATTTTTTTCTGTGTGTGCGTGTGTGTATTTGTTTGTGTGTGTGTGTGTGTGTGTGTGTGTGTGTGCATGTGTGTATTTGTTTGTGTCTGTGTGTGTGTGTGTGTGTGTGTGTGTGTGTGTAGCTATTCTTGTACTTCAAGTAAATTGAAACAGATATGAAAATGGACAGAGAGACAGGCACCAAAAAACGTTTACTCTTCATTGACTTTCAACAGTAGTCATTAGCGCCCTATATTGGGCGCTAGTAGTCATGGTGTGAGAGTGCCACCTAGTGGCCACTCTTAAACATCTCTGATAGTTTATCCCTTCATGGATTAATGGGACTCACAGACTTTTTGGCACTTTAGCTTATTAACCGTATTCCCCACAGTTAGCTAAGTCGACACATACCCTTCTCATCTCCGTGCGTGTAGCCAAAGCTAAAGTCCATGTTCCTTTAAGACTTGTAATACTAATTAATTGAAAAGGGCTTTAGTCTAGTACTAAGATTAGTCCATATGCAGTAGATCCCTAATGCAATATAAGGAAACTGACATCAGCACCTGCACAAACACACAGTTGCTGTTGAAGACTGGTCATGACTTGAGAATAAGATATTATATTATAATATATATCAAGCATTCTCAATTGAAAATGGGAACACAACATTAGTCTACACCACACCGGAACACTGTCTGACAAAAACAAAAACAAATATCACTATGGCATTACTATGGAGACGAGATTCACAGATCACACCTCATCACCATGGAGACGAGATTCACAGATCACACCTCATCACCTCCCTGAGGAACACGGTGGCGTAGCAGGAAGCGTCCAGATCAAACGTCAGAGACAGAGACGGCGTGTGTGTCTGCTCCGACCGCCCATCGACACCATCGTCATCATCAGCACTAACGTGTGTGTCCTCCTCCCCCTCCTCCCTGGGGTGTGTGAGGAGTGTGTGTATGGGAAGTGTGTGTTTACAGAGTGTGTGTGTGAGGTTGTGGGCGCGCGCCAGCAGGGGGCGATAGCAGCCCGGCACGTTCAGCTTCAGCGCAGGAACTCGGAACCGGCAGGAGCCAAGGCCGTCCTGTGCCAGCCTCTCCCGGTACCACTGGCCCAGAAGGTTCTCCGGGTACTGAACGGTGTTCCCTGGCATCGGCAGAACCACCTGCCGTGACACCAAATGTTGCGTGACCAAGAGGATTGTGGGTAGGCAAGTTAAAATGCACTGTGCACAGAAAGCATCACCAAAATAAACACATACTGTATATACTTATGTCACTGATTCAATTGCATTGCATACAGACACAGGCACTCTACTCAATGCAATATTAATGTGAACATACTTTCGACAACATCATTTGCATGCAACATGTTTTGCTTTTTGGATAAGGGCCTCTGGCTTGATGTTAGAGTGTGTGTGTGTGTGTGTGTGTGTGTGTGTGTGTGTGTGTGTGTGTGTGTGTGGTGTGTATAGAAGGTTTGCGTGCATATGAGTGCATGTGCATGAGAGGGAGTTAGCTTGTGAGTATGTGCGTGTGTGCATGAGAAAGGGAGTGTGTGAGAGAGAGAGAGAGAGAGAGAGTGAGTGTGTGTATGTATGTATGCACACCTGTTCAAGTGAAAACACTCCCTCTTCCACCTCGGCTGCAGTCACCACATGGATCTAAAAGAGTGTGCGTGGTGTGTGTGTGTGTGTGTGTGTGTGTGTGTGTGTAGAGGGGCAGAAAGCACAGAGTACAGTCATTGATCTCACCATAAAATAGGAGCTATTATGCAGGTGGCACACTTCCCTTTTATAGCCACTATGAGCCTAATCCAGCCTCAACCACCAGCTCCACCACAACAGCTGGCTGATAGGAAACGCAATTACACACCCACCCAATGACCTGATAACAGCCTTTTAACCACAGGGAGGCACGGCTATTACATACATCCAGATAAAAGCCACAGGAATCAAAAAGTAAATGTAAAGCCTGAATGTAATGTTACCGTGCCTTTCTTGTACGATAATTTCCTGTGTATTCATCATCAACCTTTTTTTATTCAGGGAATATTGACTGAGCATCAAGCTCTTTTACAGCAATGCCCTGAGTTACAAAACATATAACAACAATAATCAAAAGTAAAAATACTGACACAAAATAGCCAGGTGCCAGACAGAGCGGCGTATTCGCACAGCGTTCCTGTACAGACATCAAGACAGACAAGACAACCACTAAAAACCAAAGATTCTAGAACTTTGCTAAAAACATAGCGCATTTCACGTGCACAGACCAGACAGTGCCGAACGGAGTGGCGTAGTCGCCAGCGTACCCGTGGCAACAAAGAACAAACAAATTTACAAAATAACAAGACACAAGACAAAAGATGCCGGACGGAGCGGCGTAATCGCCTGCGTACCCGTGACACCAAGACATACAAAGACAGACAGACAACAATTAACATATAATAAAATAACATAGATTAACAAAAACACTTGCAACACTAGGCAAAACAAAATGTCAAATAAATAATAAAAGCAAACAAAATCAGAAAAGTCCACGCCAACTTTAGTCCAAGTCCCAGGGCAATGATGACACAAAGCCTTGAACCGACCGGTGGATTCAATAGGCAGGCGGGCTGGAGAGCACCAGAAGCACTTGCAGCAGAAGCAAAGAACCGTCCGAAGTCGTGGGCGACCCTGCAGATCAGCAACTCAGTTGACCCCGACAGCAACAGCTTGTTTTCAGCTTGGCATATGCTCGATCAGACTCCAGGCTGAGCATGGCAGCTCGCAGACCAGCAGCTCGGCAGTCGCGGTAGGCGGTAGCAGCACATCGCCCGCAGTTGGTAGCTAGGTCCTGACCATACAGTGAAGTGCAGCGCTGCTCACGGATGGAGGATGTGAGAGGCCCAGGGCTAAAGCTAGCCATCGCCCGTCTTCAACCCAGTGGACTTAACGGCATCAGCCAACTTGTTGCAGAAAAAAAGACTAAAAAGCATAAGACTATCGAGAATAGCGTAAATAAAGAGTGAAAAAACATTTAACTAAACAAATAACTACAAAAAAATGAACAGAATAAAACACAAAATTACGAACATTACATAAAAACAGACAAAAACATGATGCCAGATGGAGCGGCATGTCTTGCCAGCGTCCCCGTAACCTAGCCTAAATTATTAAGTATTGTGTACTGTATGTACAGCGCCCTCCACAATTATTGGCACCCCTGGTTAAGATGTGTTCTTTAGCTTCTGATAAATTCATTTTTTTTCCAAATAATATAGGACCACAATGGAAAAAAAGCTTAAAATCCAACCTTTAATACAAGTGCATCTATTTAGAAGGAAAAAAATCCCACATTAAGAAATAATTATTTTACATCAAATCATGTGTGCCACAATTATTGGCACCCCTGATGTAAATGCTTTGCACAACCCCCTTTTGCTAATAAAACAGCACCTAATCTTGTCTTATAATGTTTCACAAGATTAGAGAAAACAGAAAGAGGGATCTTCGACCATTCCTCTTTGCACAAAATCTCCAAATCATCCAACGACCTGGGTTCTCTCCTCTGCACTCTCCTCTTCAACTCACCACACAGGTTTTCAATGGGGTTGAGGTCTGGGAACTGAGATGGCCATGGTAGGAGCTTGATACGGTGTCTGGTGAACCATTTCTGTGTAGACTTGGCCATATGTTTAGGGTCATTATCTTGCTGAAAGACCCAGTGACGATCCATCTTCAGCTTTCGGGCAGAGGCCACCAGATTTTGATTTAAAATGTCCTGGTATTTCAAAGCATTCATGATGCCATGCACCCTAACAAGGTTCCCAGGCCCTTTGGAAGAGAAACAGGCCCACAGCATCACCGATCCTCCCCCATACTTCACAGTGGGCATGAGGTGCTGTTCTGCATACTCATCTTTTTGTGACGCCAGACCCACTTAGAGTGTTTGTTGCCAAAAAGCTCTAACTTTGTCTCATCTGACCAAAGCACACGGTCCCAGTTGAAGGCCCAGTACCGCTCCAGACGTTTGTGCTTATGATTTTGAGTGAGAAAGGTTGTTTTCCCTGCATGCCTCCCAAACAACTTGTTGGCATGTAGATAGTGCCTGATGGTTGTTTTGGAGACTTTGTGACCCCAAGATGCAACCATTTGATGCAATTCTGTAACAGTGAGTTTAGGAGATTTTTTTATTTCTCTTACCATCCTCCTCACTGTGCGTGGTGGCAAAATAAACATGCGTCCTCTTCCAGGCTTGTTTACCACTGTTCCAGTTGTTTTAAACTTCTTAACGATTCCTTTGACCATAGATATGGGCAGGTGTGCGAGTGGCTATTTTCTTATAGCCATTGCCTTACTTGTGAAGGTCGACACACATCTGCCTTACTTGAACAGTGTGTTCCTTTGTCTTTCCCATGCTGAAGAGAAATGGCCTCTGTGCCACGTCATATTGATAGCCCAGGGAAACAGGATGTTAAGAATTACTAATTAAATGTTCCTACTAGAGATGCACCGATTGCAATTTTTTGGCCGATTCCGATTTCCGATTTTTCATCGAGTTTGACCGGCCGATACCGATTTTAGCCGATTCCGATTTAATTTCTTCTAACCACTTTACAGCACAAACAAAGAGTTATTTTCTAGTCTATATTTCCTTTAATACAACATGTTAGAAATGTAATCAACTTATCAATGGCTGGTAGAAAAATGTGAATAGACAGATTCTTCTTCAAGTCTTCTTCAGCTGCAGTAATCCCAGTGTGGGACATTCATTTCACACATGTAGAAATGCACTAGGAACACAATTTCTTTTCTTCTCACATCCATATGCAATATCCAACTGTAAATATCTTCAGAATACTGATAACTGAAGTTAGTGCTACATAGGCTGAGATGTTGGAAAATGACAACAACAAAAAAATAATTTTAAGAAGCCTTGAAACACAGCAAATGACATACATTCTCAGTCCACACTCTCCTTTGAACTTTCGCGATTGCTTGCGGATACTAAGGAAGTGTCCATATTTGGATGGCATAACGTCATGCAGGAGAAACACAGCTTTCCAACGACACCACGCATGATATGTTTTGTATCACGGTCGCGGTAGTTTATGACACGTTAGAATGCTAACTTTTGGCGAATTTAGAAGAAATATACAGGCGTGATCAGACAAAAGGTAATGAAATAAACCTCTAAATGTGTAAATCGGACTTAGTTGTTGTAGTAGTGTGAAAGAATACATGATAAGTTGGCAAACCGAAGCAAAACTATGTTTATTCCTGCCGTGTCTCGCCTTAAGTGGAGTATAAAGGCTGTCGCTGCTTATTGATAGCGCTTGTGGTTCAGCTGTGGGCGGCAAGGACGGGCTTTGATGAGCGCTGTAACCTGAAGTGACAACTTATAGTAAATTCCACGCAATATGGCAAAGCACAGCGTTCGCTGCATAGAAAAACTCAGTAGGCTATTAGCGCTTTATCCAGCCCTGACTGTTGGCCTAGCTTCATCAAACTTTGCAAATTCAGCTGTGTGAGTGTGATGTTGTTACAAGTACGTGCGAGTGCATTTGACCGGCATAAAATCGGCATGTCTCAGACTGACCGGCCGGTCGCCGGTCGTGGCCGATCACGTGAAAATCGGCCGATTCCAATCGGCGGCCGATCGATCGGTGCATCTCTAGTTCCTACATACTCTGATTGACTTTGTGAACTACTGTAGAAATGACAGAAATGACAGAAATACTTTAATTACATTTATTTCCTCGGAATTGTTAGGGGTGCCAATAATTGTGGAACAGGTGATTTAATGAAGAATAATTATTTCTTAATGTGGGATTTTTTTCCTTCTAAATAAATGCACTTGTATTAAAGGTTGGATTTTACGCTTTTTTTTCATTGTGGTCCTATATTATTTGGAAAAAAAATGAATTTATTAGAAGCTAAAGAACACATCTTAACCAGGGGTGCCAATAATTGTGGAGGGCGCTGTATTAGCCGCACTGTCACATTGTGTATAAGCTGCAGGACAGTGTTCTATTGCAAATTAAAAGAAGAAACAAAACCATATTAATACTCTATTAAGATTTTATATCCATATTAGATAGAGGGGGCATCTATCCACGATATTCTGCAGCCAACAATGGGGGTCGCCATGACACCGAGACGGTTTTCTATTTCCGGCGAAGCTGCATTGTATCTGTTTTAACGTGACGGTTTACGGTGCTTAACATATCATAACGCATATAAAAGTCAACTTTTCTATTTTATATCGGTTATATGTGATGCAGTATATACATGCTGAGGGCAGAATTGTCAACATTTCGAAAGAAATCTAAGTTGAGGCATAACCTAGTTTGCTATGGAGAACGCACATGTTAACAGAATGAACGGAAGTTGAAAACAGTATCGTAACCATCGCAACGATACATATTTCCGGGTTAAGGAAAGAGGTGGATACAGAGTGGGATGCAGTCTTAATTTTGGCTGTCCTATTGTGATGCGCTGTTTGGAACATGCATTATTTTTCTACCACTGCTTGGTCAAATTTCCTATTGTGATGCGCTGTTTGGAACGTGCATTATTTTTCTATATACCGCACGGCTATGAAGTAGTTCCCTACTTTTGGGCTTATTACACTTGAATATTAATTCGCCAATGTCAATGTAACGGTAAAAACAACAACGTTGTATCTAAGACAGCGGCAATATAAACGAAAGTGATAGTAGCAGTGGTATAAGCGGGATAATCAACTCCGCGCCGTGCGTTTATAGGAAAATAATGCACTTATCGAAGTGTAAAGTCCCCTCCGCCTGCAGCTTCGGGTCCACTTCGAACGTGCATTATTTTCCTATAAACGCACGGCGCGTCGTTGACTATCCCTTACGTAATATATCTCACTTTGTGCACTTCTATGTGTTTTTATTTTCAAAGGAGTAATTGATGATGTCACACAGTGCTGACTAACTGAGACACACAGGAAACACAACCAAACCACACACACACACAGACACACAGGCCAACCAATGCGCAGAAAACTGACCTTTGACCCCTAGGCAGGGGCATCTAATGGAAACGCAACCAAATGACGCACGCACGCACGCACGCACGCACGCACGCACGCACACACAGCATCATCCCCCGAGAGACTGACCTTCCCCTGGGCAAAGGCAAAGGCACTGCTCAGTTAGAGCCTAGCCTGCTAGAGCCGGAACAGACACGGAAGCCCGTGGCCACTTCACATAAAACTGCTCCTCAGCACTCTCAGGGCTCACTCCGGTAAAAGGTATTAATAATGAGTGTGTTACTCTTACACTAGCATGCACTTACTGTACCATGCACTTCCCTTTCAGGATATACTGTAGTAGCCCTTCTACACATTCTGGACTCTGGTCATAACATCTGCACCTTATAACGTATCTCCTATTATAGATTATTCTTAAAGTATATTCTTTTTGTTGTTTGCTAAGCAATTCTGATGTCTGTCTTGTAATTCGTCTTGTCTGTCTTACTGTCTTTGTATAAATGTATCAGACGTACTATACGGCACAGAAAAAAAATCCGAATAGGACAAAAAAAAAATCTATCTATCTATCTATCCATTCTATTATGTTAACATTCTTGTATTTTCATAGTCATAGTAATATTTGCACTGTTCAATCCCTGCACTGTTCACTTTTGCACAACCAACATTGTACACACTTTACCTTATAATGGGCAATGCATCACACGGTCAGTCCATACCAGATTTTTGTAATCACTTCACATGCTCTTTCATTTTTACATTTATGTGAGTGATGTTTATGTATGTGAGCTATATAAGTGTGTATATGTGTTTGTTGTGTTATGGTTGTATAAGCTACTGGATGCCTACAATGTTCCTTGGGATGAATAAAGTATCTATCTATCTATCTATCTATCTACAGTACTGTATCTATCTATCTTTCTTCTCTCCTCTAAGTCCTTCAACCACTGTCTTATTCAACTACTCTATGACTTCTGCACTCTCATCCTCTGGTAATGGTAGGCTATTGATTTAAGCAGTAGTAATTGCTACTGTACCTCCTCTGCAATGTAGCTTGAATATGATTCCTTATTTTTTTAAGTCGCTTTGGATAAAATTGTTCATGAAATGAATAGATGTAAATGTTATCCATTTAGAATCGAACCATCTGTTGTTCTGTGATCCGTACAATATTGCATTTATCATTGTATCACATACTTCTGTTTCAAAACAAAAGCATATACCCCATTTCCAAAGCATTTCTTTAGCTTTGGGTGTCTGGGTGTCTGTCAGCAAAGATAAATCAAATTAATCAAATCAATTTAATCTAATCTTTAGATCTAATATCTAAATCTTGACTTGCCATGTTTCTTATTAATGTACCTGTGTTGATGGTGTGGCAGCCTCCGTGGCCTGCCCTGCGTCCCTCTCCCCCGCCGCTGCTGCCCAGACCAGGTCTCCCTGCGCGGGCTCGGCCCCCAGCGTGCGCAGCCTGTGGGCGGCGGCGTCGTTCCACACGCGGCTGCAGTAGGCGTGGAGGTAGAACACGCGCATGCCGTGGGGCAGGCTGAGCCAGGCGTGGGCACTGCCCTCGGGTCCGGCGCCGTAGCGGTGGAGGGCTCGCAGCAGCAGGCACTCACGGACCTTGTAGCCGGGCATCAGCGCCAGGCTCTCCTTGGCGTTACCTGGCGGGGCAAGTAAGGGGGGGAATAAGATGGTGTCTGTGGACTTTGGAAACAGAGTGATAGGTGCAGGCTTCACTTCAAACTTGGGAGAAAGGGGAAGCACTTTGTTTACTGCGACTTGTGCACAATGTGGCCTTCTCTCCCTTGATGAATTTGCTTCACTCAGTCTCACTGGGGAGCTACACCAGGCGCATAACTGAAGCGTTATGTTCACGTGACGTCTGCTACAACAATTACAGTAGCTTCCACTATAATCAATGGAAGTACCTACACCAGACGTGATAATGGCACAAACGGAAACGGAACACTTCAGTTAAGCGCCTGGGGTAGCTTCCCTGTCAATGTGCTGGGCCAAACTTGGACCAGCCAAAAATGGGAGAAAATGTGCACAATAGATGGATGGATGGATGATTACCTGTGTTAAGGAAATGACGTTTGGCTTTATTTGGCAGGTCATCCTCATCATCAGGGGTGAAAAAGAGCTTGATGGCTGCTTCCTGCACACACAGACAGACACAGACACAGACACAGACACACAGACACAGACACAGACACAGGCACAGACACAGACACACACACACACACACACAATCATTTCAGGTCTATCCTTAAACTTAAATGTTTCTTTAATAGAATTGTACTTATTGGAGTCATAGGTTTATGACCTTCTCAAACAAAAAATCTCACATGCTTCATGAGACTATAATCAACCTGATGTGGTACTTAATTAATGTGTAGTGACCAAAAACATTGATAAAAGCATTTCCAAAAAAAATAAACTTTATCTACTTTATTTATTGAGGTTTTCATTTTTCTCTGATTGTCAACTTCTGACACCTACTCTGACAGTGAGGCTACTAGAAGCACTACTCACGAGAATGATTCTACAGGTAATCAGAGCGTACCATATTCTCCTTCAGCAGAGCAAGCCCAACTCGGTCAGCTTGAACACTCTGTGCGTTTCCGAACCTCTGTGGTCCATAGTAGTTCACAAAGCCTCGCATCTGTGGGAAAACAAAAGAGTCAGATAAATACAACTATTCTACTGAACCCAACTGCATGGTCTTCGTGATCTTAACACCATGGTTGTTTATCAACCAGTGCACTACCAATGTCTGCTAAACTGAAATAATATTTGGATCAACAGCAAGATCTGGGATCAATGCAACAGTGTGTTAGCCAAACTGACTTTGCACTGTATCTAAGACTAAGGATATTCCAAACATAGTTTTCTTGAATGAAGAATTATCTTATAAAATCTTGCCAGATATACAGTAGGGTTGGGCATCGAAAACCGGTTCCGTCTTGGAACCGGGTTTAACTTATCAATTCCATCGACATCGTACGTCTTTTTTGTTATCGATTCCCTTAACGATTCCCTCAGCCTGCATGACGTCAGACTTTTTCCAGTTTTCCTGAAATTTTGTGTTACTTTGCCAAATTGTATAGAAGTAACCCCCTTGGCCCGCTCTCTCTCCCTCTACCTCTCTCGTGCGCGCTCAATGGACACCCGCCCCTCAACATGCACATTCACAATCGTGAAAGCAATGACGCATAGAAGACAACTAGCGACATTATAATTAATTTCGGTTAGCATCATAGCGTAGGCTACTGCACAAATTTGATTCAAACTCTTGCATTCAAGTTGACTGATCATCTCAATGTTTTCCAGCTCTAAGACTCAAAAGGGCCTGTCCCAAGGAGAAAAAGTATTAGCCTACCTTGCAACTTAAATACATGTGGGGAAACTGAACAGTCCAACCAGTAGACTATAATAAGCTAGCCAACTATGCTACTTTGTTTACAATTTGAGGCTTCAAGCCGACAGCGGAATTAAAGAGGCAGAGTTGTAATATGAATAGTCATGAATGTCATGACTATCAGAAATGTCAGTAGTACAGATTAGAATATATAATGAATTATATTATATTATATACTGTAGGCTATATATACAGTACATCTTTATAATTCTTTATAAAGAATATGTATATTCCTTATTGTGTTTTAAATAAAGACAAGCTTTTTCTACGCCTTATTGTTAAAAAATCATTCACATTATATGAAAGGAGAGCAATAAAAGGTGACCTTTTGGCGTTAAAGGCGATGCAATGAAAAATGTGGGTGCACCTACATTTTTTGGGAATCGATAAGAGAATTGATAAGGAATTGGATTGATAGGCAGAATCGATAATGCCATCGATATTGATAAAAACTTATCAATACCCATCCCTAATATACAGTATGTAGCTACCATTTTAGAACAGGCTTCCACTCGAGTTCGCAGGTTACACCAATTTCAGAACAGCTAAGGGGGGTTATTAGTTCTGCTAGTGTCTGCTGCCTAACAACACCCCTTAGTCATATCACCTATGGCCTCTCAGGGCTTATTGCTTCAGCTAAACAACGCAAGAGTGCCTGTTGGGGTGTCCATGACCATGGTATACCTTGACAGGGACAACAAGGCCATACTCCCCCTCTGGACAATTGTATTACCCTATCCCACCCATAGCATATTTATTACTTTATTCTTATACTGTACATAGCTTACTGCCCTTATTCTTTTTTACTGTTTTTACTGTTTTTTATGTTATTGTTGAGTGTTGTACTAGAGTGCAAAGATTAACCGGAGTCAAATTCCTTGTTTGTTCACGCAAACCTGGCCTATAAAGCTGATTCTGATTCTGATTCTGAAGAGTGAATTAACCAAACTGACTTGTATGTGACACTGTATCTGTCACATACAGTACAACACTCCCTGCCCTCATGAAGCTCACCTTAACATTCGCCACGGCTTCGGTCACCAGCTTCTCCAGGTCGCCATGGAGATGGCTACGATGGGGCCGGAGGTCCCGGACGACAAGGTCAAAGTGGTTTCCCTGAAGTCTGCCCAGGTGAAGAGGCTCTGACACAGCACGGATGTCAGACAGCCTGATTCCTCTCGGCTCAAAGTCAGACACCTTCTCCTCCAGTCTGTTAAAGGTAGACGACACGACAACATTGACAACGTGAGAGGAAACTTCGCAGGGTTCGGAAAAATAACTAAATGCTGACAGAAATGAAAGGAATGCTGACAAAAAAACACTGACGCAGATGTTTTACCACTTTAACCTTAACACAAACAAGTCTTGTTTAAAGCGCCACATTTGTTAAAGGGTGCATCTTCTCTTTCCGTCTGGCAAAAATGGATGGCATGTAAACAGAGGCAAGACCTAGAGGGATTGATCCACCTCCAGGCCTGAGACTCCTCCTCAGGAGTGCTTGGGGTGTTTGTGCTGAAATCACTTCAAATGGCAAGTCTTTAAACAAACAAAACATCAGTTCCCTGTACAAAAATGTATTTTACAAACATCTTCAACAAACAAACAAACCGCCGCTTCCCTATATACACAACTGTGTCCCTATAACACACACACACACACACACACACACACACACACACACAAACACACAAACACACACACACACACACACACACACACACAAAAACACACACACACACACACACACACACACACACACACACACTGCATTTAGCCTAACCAATGAGATCAAAGCAGATCTCTACATCTGGAGACAATAGAGGTTCATCTGATCTGATCTGAGGTGCGTTTCCCAAAAAACATAGTTGCTTATTTAACCTGTTAGCAAAAACCATAGTTGCTAACCTTCTAACCTGTTAGCAACTTAGTTGGTTGGCAGTGGCAAATTGCATTGCAACTATGCTTTTGGGAAACGCGCCCTTGACTGTTCTAGGCCATAGTGCTTTAGCATGGCATTTCCATACTGTTGTGGCGAGACGTTCTTCACCACCATGCTCTGGTGGGTGACGGCCCTCTTGTCCTTGATGCCAGCGTAGGTGAAGTGCGAGGGCAGGATGCCCAGAGCCGCAGCCATGTAGCTGATGGCCTCCAGCGTCTCCAGATTCTCCTTATGCAGAGTGAAGCCTGTAAACACACACAGGGCAGGGAAACCAAATATGGAGATCAGAACAAAACAAAAAAAAACAGAAATTGACATCACAGTGTTATTATTGCTATTAGTATTAATGTATTAGTTAGTATTAGTTATGTCATGTAAGTGTTTCCAAAGAACTACCTACATCATACATGCATGAACCCCCCGAAGTAATGAAATGTTTTGAACCTGGTACTCTCAACCACTGTTCCACTTGGAACTTACAGTAAGCACCCTCCTTAGTTAGTTAGCTAGTTAAGAGGGCCTGTCTACTAAACACTATTGTAAAAGCACAAACCATGACACAAGATAAAAGAACAATTATCATTTTGTGACATGCAACTTTAAGATGTACAGTAAGTGCAGCTGAACTAGCCAATCTCCAGAAAAATAAAACCTCTTCTCTCACAAAGAGCTCTAGTTTCTCAGGGGGAGGTAAAGCTAGATGGTGTCATCTTTCTGCTTCTCTCACCGGTGTATGTGGTGTCTTCCCCTTCTGCATCAGCAGCTGGCCTCTTCTTGTTTGGTCTGCCTCGCTCTCTCAACCTCACCGTGATCGCACTGCCATTCTGGTTGGTGAAGCTCTTCGTTTCAACCAGCTTTCCAAATCGACCAGAGAGGAAATGATGCACACAGGTCCTATGCTCCTTACTGGCGTCTGGCTTGAATGTGAACGTAGACCCGGAGACTTTAGCGTCTATAAACCTGAAAAAGTCCTCACACTCTTCCTCAGAAACAAGGCCGGAGAGCTTTTTGAAGTCAGAGTCTTCTTTCACAAGGATCTCCGCCTGGTTTGTAACGGTCTTCAGAAACGGATAGTTGTGGCGGACAGCTCTGTGGACGCTGGCTCGCTGGGTTTTGTCAGTGAACGTGCCCAGCGATAAATGTCCATCTCCTGTCTTACTACCATCACCATCACCATCATGAACAGGAGCTCTGCCTTCTAGTCTCAAGGCAGTAGTGAAAAGCTCCAGCTCTTCAGACACAGAAGGCCCCAGGATTATACTCAGGTCAAAACATTCTGACTGAAGCAGCTCGCTGTTGTAATCTTTACCTTGGTCAGTGGCACACTGGATGGCTGTGGCTTTCTCCAAGCCTGACTCGAGGCTGGATACAGTGTTCTCTTCAATCCTAAGTCGTTTAGGATCGTGGCTTTTTTCGCTACCCTTGTGTAACTGACCTGGTAGTGACCCATGTTTGGCTTTGGTCACCAGCTGACCGTTGATGTCGATTTCTGTCACGACAAAATCTTGGGTGCAGTTTTTGATGGTGCCCATGAACCCTTCATGATTTGATACGAAACTATAGGGGAGCACTGGTTCCGAATTCTCCCCCATTATAAAGAGAAAACGTTCGCCAAATAAACAAGCATAACCTTCAAGTGTTTATTTTTTACTTCTGAAAGTGACTTCACTACTTTAGAAGGCTGCATGGCATCCCGAACTTATCAGATTGTCAGTCACAACAGCTCCACCAATTTTGTGAACGTTAAATGCTGTGCAACCTAACACTGTTATAGTTCATTCAGCTATTGTATTAACACGTCTTACCTTGGTCAATTATAGAGAAAATTACAACTCAAACAATCAGACAACTCAACTCTTGCAGCACATTTCTAGTGTCCACATGTGTCAACAATGTCAGCTTGCTCACGCTACTGAATATTATTTCCGCATCACGTGGCTTGCACTCTTAAAGAGACCGTGGCTTATTTCATGTCACTTGTCTTCAATAACACACCACAGGCCTGGAACCTTGAACATGGCTATAATGGCTTATGGATGGGCTGATAACCTAGGCTGGGTAAACCCAGATCTATCTTTCCTGCATCCTGTCCACGTATGGTGGGTCTATTCACAACCTAGCTTATCCAAAAAGGCGCATCCGGATCTGGGTCTGAAGGACTATCCTAATGAGTAGTCATCTGAACTATGCCCATTGATCACGCCTCTTTTGCCGTAGAAATAAAGCGCAGACTTCCCTGACTAATGTTCAATTTTAAAAGATTGAGGTAGTATGGTGATGATAGCCAGACTACTGATAACCTCTATTCATTTAGAAAGTAGGGAAAACGCAACTGCCTTGGTCACTTTACAAAAAACTCCAACCACAATGTCTTTTCTTGTTGTTGGGTTTTTTTTTTTTATTACTTGTACAATTTGTATTTTTAAAAAAACATCTGAGGCTTGACAAGACAGTTTTAACTAAGGTACATCATCTGTAAAGTTAATTATGCCCTGACAAAGGTTAAAGGTTAAAGGTTAGTGGTTTGAATAATCAGCAGGGTACTAGTCATCTGGGACTCCCAACCCCAATTCCCTTTTTAAAATAGACATGCAGCCAAAGCACTGAGTTTGTGACTGCAGCCGTGTAATCATAGTGTGTGAGGTGTTTAGCAGTATGTGTTTGTGTCCACATGTTTGTGTTTGTGTTGTGTGTGTGTGTGTGTGTGTGTGTGTGTGTGTGTGTGTGTGTGTGTGTGTGCAGTTTGTGTTGTGTGTGTTGGCCGGTATTAATGTGCGCACGTGTGTGTGTGTGTGTGTGTGTGTGTGTGCACACGTGTCACAGTTGTGAAATGGACGAACAACCCCTCCATACTCAAACATACATATGCAAACATTTTCCCAAAGGGACGGAATGGCCATAGACACTCAAAAGTTAGTTCATGATCTTACGATGATGCACTCCACACAGGCTTATAGAAAAATATTTTTTTTTTCTCTCAGCAGTATAGATTTTTAGCTATAGAAATAGATCAACAACAACAACAACAACAAAACACAAATTCAAGGGAGAAAACAAACAAACAAAAAAAAAATACGAGCATTAGCGTACCAAATATTTTAGACAGACTGCTTCCTCTGTACAAAGGTCGTTTTGTTAAAAACAAATGGCTCAGCACTGGAAAACTCGTACATGACTTAGTAAGACGTAGAGTATACTAAAGGAACGATTAAAAACAAGAGAAAACTCTTCTACTGCTTCAGAACACTCTCGAGGGCTATACTACAAAGCAAAGTGACTGGCTGAATGAGAATAACTACTGATCTCTAAACAACATGAAACTGTAGAAACAAAAGCCGGGTTTCCCAGATTCGCTAACAAGTATTTAAGTGCTAAGAACTTCTTAGGAGCGCTCTAAGAACATTCTAAGCACGCTCCTAAGAAGTTCTTAGCACTTGAGAGCTTCTTAACGAATCTGAGAAACCCGGCCAATATCTGGTCAGTGCAGTGTTCTTTTAGAGATCAGCGGCTACCAAGGTTATCCGGGTTAGCCAGTTACCTTGTTTCATAGTGTAGTCCTTTTCATAGGAAGAAACAAACAAGTAAACAAAACAGAAACAAGACTGACCCTTGACCTTTTCGGTCACTATGGCCTTTCACATGACTGACCCCACCCAACACCTGGCCCCTCGAGGGTCAACACAGCTCAGATGCCACTGGGATTGCTTCCTGGTGCTTTATTGATTAACTCGACTGATTTGTTTGGGTGCTGAAGTAATCAACGGCTAATGCTCAACTGGAACACCAGGCACAATGGCTTTCTACCTGATCAAGGGGGCGAGGAGTTGGGGGTTGGGGGAGGGGTGGAGGGCGAGCTAATCAATAAATCTGCCAAAGGAAACACTGAAACCCAAGAACGTTGAGTGTTGGTAAACAGAGCTTTGCATGTGTGGCCTACCTCTCCATGCCTATACAAAAACAACATAACATCGTCATCGTAACGTGAGTACTGTCATTTTCTTTTTCTAAGAAAAAAATGGCTTCTATTTCAATGCACCAAGACGCTTAGTTAGCGTTTCCATTCCTCAGTATCTTACTCCGTGCTCTACCCACTGTGCCCTGTGAGCGGTGGTGATCCACACTAGTCAAGTCACAAGTTTCCCATATATGTTATAGCTTCGTGTGGTAATATTTGTGTGCATAGTTCAATCTACAGGCTTGTGGTCTATATAATAGGGTTTCACGGAAGAGTCCTATTAAGTAAAGGGATCCTTGGGGGGGGGGGGGGGGGGGGGAGTTACAGGGTATCTGGAATGTTCCACTGAGGACTGAAGGGATGGGGGTGGTGGTGGTCGGGCTGGATGGGGGTTAATCGTCGCCTTCGTCGCCTGGTGGCCGTGTGATGCGGCGGCCGCCCCTCTTCCCCGTAGGCCCCTTGGGCTTGGCGAACGCCTGCTTGTGGGCGTGCTGTTTGGGGTGAACCTCCTCGTACAGGAACTCAGCCGTCAACTCATCGCCATTATCAATCTCCAGCTGAAAGGGAAGCAAACGATAGCACACTGACTCACTAATGAAGCGTGAGTGACTGACAAGTAAACAAAATATCTCAACCGCAAATTTACAGAAAATAATATTTGAATTAACTAATGAAACAAAAAGATGAACAAATCAAATGATAATAGTCAATGGAAGCATTTTGAGATTGAATTTTTCTATTCCACAAGGCAGAATGAAGCACTATAATTGTGGATCAGCAAATAAATTCATGTTTACCTTTTTAGCTATTTCAATGCGCAGATTCTTTTCCACCGTTTCTATCAAAGGGTTTTTGCAGCTGGAGTACAACATCCTTTCGCGGATACTGCACTTGTAGCCAGGCATTGAGTAAATAAAGACTGCAAAACAAACAAGCATACATTGAACCTCACATTTTCCATGATGAGCAATACAATGACTTGTTCTAAATATAGCTTTGAGGACAAATAGCTGACATCATCTTTCGTGCTATAACATCATACATATCTGTTACACAAAATGTTATGGGAACGGATGAGTCGGATTTTAATGAATTTGTATACAGTACATAATTGTGAATTTCAGTAATACTAATCAAACTGAAGTTGGGTTGTTTATAGATTTATTTTTCCTTCAAAATAAACTTCAGTTTGATGAATATTACCTGGAAAAGTACATGATTGTTGTGTGGATAAAGATGTTTTAGTTATCTATTTTAATTATCTCTTCGAATATACAGAACAAATGTATGAGTCTTGTTTGGATATACAGTACATGTACAACTCTCAAACCTGATATAGGGCTGCTGATGTTTGAGCTCAACAGTCAATCAGATGCACTCCTCTCTTCATCCCTGACCTGTACAGGTGTCTTACCTGTAGACTCCAGGTAATCTCCCTCATGCGAGTGTTTGTACAGGAAGAAGTGATATCTCGCCGCATCCTTGGGGATCCTCTTGGGCAGATCCTTGATATCGGTAGGTGCAGTGCTGGACAGCTTAATGGACTCTTTCGGGAAGTCGATTTCCTGTGGGGTTATTACGGACAGTCAGTGCACACACAAGCCCGAGACATATTTATCACTGCGTAATGACGCAGTAGCCTTCAACAACCAATCGACACTTAATCAATTACAAACCACGAGTACTAAAATGAAGGCCACTCGTTTACTACATACCACGCACAATCCTTGCTACAGAGTAACTAAGCTAACAGTCGTCAACCACAAAGCCAAGCCATATGTATCACTGCACTGCGTAGTGAAAGGGGGCTGTGGTAGTGTAGTGGATAAAGAGCAGTGTTTGCATGCATGCAAAAGTCTTGAGCTCAATTCCCAGCCGCCACTGTTGTGCCCTTGAGGAAGGCACTTACAGTAACCCTGAGTTGCTCCAGGGAGTCTGGGCCTGCAATTAATCGACGTCTGTAAGTCGTTTTGGATTAAAGCGTCAGCCGAATACATAAAGAAAGACAGTGACAACCATAAACCACGACAACTGGCTTTGATGAGTCCAAGACAAATTTCCCCATGGGGACATTAAAATATATTCTATTCTATTCTACTGAACTAAAGGCCACTTTTTACTACACGCCTTCCACAGTCCTCACTGCAGTGTAACCAAGCTGTAAAGTACGGTAACTTGTAATTTCCCACAAATTGAATCATGGCTTGAGTTTACAGCGGTATAAAGAAACAAAGTCCATTTACAAACTGATATAGGTGTTAATAAGGTGTAGACTTTTACTTGGCATGTACCAAGGGGGCTGTAAAATAATGATGTTATCTCCTTCCTCAGTACACAACACAGTAGTCATAGTCATATTCAATCATGTGGCTGGGGAAGGTGAGAGTAATACAAAAGTGTCATTGTCACTCTTGAAAGACGGTATTTAGGCCTACTCTTGATTCAACCATTTAAACAGTGATGCCTGATTGGGAAAGGAAGCAGTAATTATGCTTGATTATTCTTGATTATACAAATTACTATTAAGCTATTAATATTTTACCCATTTTTAAAAGACGATATCATTATAGAGATGACTCGGTCATTTGAACAGTACTACTGAGTGGTTGGAGAAATGCACAGGCTAAAACGTTACACATTGCGTGCACGACATGTTATAAATCCTTAATCCTCCGGATGAAACGTGCATATGGCATGAATGGACATCTCCATGACTCTGACGTAGTGTCAAATCCGCCCGATGAAAACAAGCCCATTCAACCGAAAGGTGGATCAAGATCCAGTGACAAATTGCTGTCATGCATTTTCCTTCACCACACCCTAGTCACACACACACACACACAAATGTGTACACACACACACACACACACACACACACACACACACACACACACACACACGCACACACGTACACACACACACACACACACACACAGGCCTTTTGTTTTGGGAGTGCAACATGTGCCCTTTGTACATTACAGGCAACCAAGCAACCAAGCAACCAAGCTCTGCTGATCAACACGATCATTTACCTACACAACACTGAATCCTTGCCGAGTCGCAACATCAGAGGTTCTTTGCCATTGGCTTCTGCTCAAATGTACTAAAATAACAATAGCACATTGCATTGATATAGCACTTTTCAATGCACCCCGAGTGCTTTACAGTGAAAAGGGAACCCCGCTAACCACTTCCTGTGTGTTAGAGAATAAGATATTCTAAGTATATTCTAACAGAAACAACTGCATGCAAAAACGCATTTCCCATTATCACATTCAACAGTAGAGGTCATTTATTCAATGCACCTGAGTGCCTGGTTGGAAATCTACTGTTGGGTGCAGTTGCCATTTTTGGCCCTGGTTTGTAGTCACAGCTAGCCTGTAATGGTACGGACACAAAACAGAGATCTGACAAATGGAGATAAAGACCGTGTTTACATTTGTTTATAAAAATGCGCCCTGGATGGTCCGATAACAAGTGGTCAGCTCTAAATATAAGTGTACAACATCACCAAGATGCATTGTAACCCGATTAGTCAAGCCTCTTGCCTAGTTGGTCTGACATGCTCCAACACATTTGACCACATATTGTTAAAAGCGTAAACGCTGATGCGTTCTGATGCCTTCTGGACAATAAATGAGATGTTTGTAACGACGGACTCAAAGTGGTCAGCAATGTCTCTATCTGTACTGTACACCTCAGACGCATGTACAGATTCAGAGAACTCTCTCTCTCTCTCTCTCTCTCTCTCTCTCTCTCTGTTACTCATGGGCTCTCTCTGAATGTTTAACACTCTGTAAAGCGCCATGAGACATGTGTAATGTTTTGGCGCTCTGCACGTGAAATTAAATTGAAATTGAAATGTGAAAACAGCAATGTGTCTCTGCTGACTGCTTGCGATCGGATCACCCAAGACGCATTCTAAGAACAAACATAAACAGACCCAAACAGAGGATTAGCTCACTCTAGCTGGATGTTTTTGGCCCTCGTCTGTACAGTCACAGTTAGCCTTAAATGGCGTGGACGCCACACAGAGATCTGATGAACGGAGATAAAGGGAGGATTTGGTCACTCACTAGCTGGACGTAGTTGACCTTCTTGGCTTTGAACTGCTCCATGGCCTGGACGGCGTCTCTCTGCATGGGGAAGGAGATGCCCTGGAGCGTCTGGTGCTTGGTCTCCGTACTCACGTCCGTTTGCGTCTACAGAGGGTCAGAGAAATAGGAGAGTGTGATTAAGACATTAATTCATTAACTAACTCATTAATTCATTCATTAATTAATTCATTCATTCATTGGTCTTTTTGGTCTGTTTGTTTGTTTTCATGTAGGCATGTTTGTGTGTTCTTTTATGGACCTTGAGTCTGATAAATAAAAGATGATTCATTTATTCAGGAAACACAATTAATCTATTTGGGCCTTCTTACAAATTGTAAGGGTTATTATTATTCTCCCTGTATCAGGATCCTCCTGAATGTGTGTGATCGTTGTCCTGCATGTATCTGATTTGAGAGGGAAAATGACCAAGATGAAATTGAAGCTTTGATTTGACACTTGTGTTTCTGTAAGATCGTACACTCTTGAATGGACTCTTCTGTTAAAGCTTAACCTAGTGCATAATGTTTCCTACAGTTGATACTTCCATTGCCTTGTGAATTCATTCTTCTGTGGGAAACTAACCTAGTTCTTCAAATACTTCTCTATTTGATACTTCTGTTTCAGTAACTGACGTGTAGACAGCAAATCATGTGTTGTATGACGATAGAAATATTCTTAATGTCCTTGGTTCTTAATTAATTCATTGTACTGATCAACAATGTCTGCGCAAAGAAGGTGTAATGATACAATGATGCAATGATATCATGATACGATGCAAGGTATAAATGGGTGAATGAAAAACAACTGATTGTCTCTTGGTTGCTCAAACTTTGTTTCTGTATCCTGATTGCCTGATGAGACCTTTCTGCGCAAAGATGAATAAACTACTAACAAGAAAGACCAAACCTTATTTCAGACTCAGTATTTATAGATCTTTAAGCTTAATTTGTTCCACAGATTGTTGTTCTGCATGCGTGTGATCGTTGTTCACAGTGAATGCACTTTACAGCCCAAGACAAATTTCCCCTTCGAGGGACAATAAAGTTTCTCTCATCTTATCACACCCTGTCTTATCATTCATTCATTCATTCATCTGTCCATCTGTTCATTCAGTCATTCACTCACTCATCCATCTGTTTGTCATCTGTTTGTTCATTCATTCATTCATTCATTCATTCACTGGGACTAAAGCAAGGAACATTTCGGTAACACTTTACATTACGGCTCGCTAATAAGGTGGTAATGTAATTTCTATGTAATTTCATGGTAACAATCCCTGGTTACCATTTGTTACCACTTATTACCAGTAATTTCTATGCAGTTTCTAGTGCAATTACTCTGCTGTTTCGAGGTAATAGCAATGCAAACAGCATTAATTAAGGTGGTAATTTCTATGTTATTTTGATATCATTTTATGAATAATCCTTTGTAGCCACTTATTACAAATTATTTCCATGCAGTTTCCAGTGCAATAACTCTGCAGTTTTTAGGTAATAGCGATGCAAACAACTTTCATTTTGAGTATAATAAAATGGTAATTATTTGAAACTTTACTTATTGTTTTTGTTTAATTACATGACAAACAAGGAGGTAATTTCCAGGAAAATACACAGCATCAGGGCCGTAAAATACATTATCACTTATTTCCACCCAATTACTTAGTTATTAGCCTACTAAGAAAGAGAAAAACCAAGTCATTGTCGTAGTAAGCTGGTAAAGAAGACATTATGTGCCTGTAACTAAACTGGAACAAGTGAAGTAATTTTATGGAAACTATATGGTATCAGAGCTGTAAAATGCACTATTGCCTCTTCCTATTTAATTACCTAGCTGTGTTGATAAACCCATCAATTATCCTTATGACATTTTTAGTGTTGTTTTTGTTTAATTACCTGAAAAACAAGGAGGTAATTACCAGGAAAATACACAGTATCAGGGCCGTAAAATACATTATCACCTATTTCCACTCAATTACTTGGTTATTACCATCTGGCTAGGCTATTTTGTAGCCTACTGACATTCAACACACAAACACATGTTGAGTACGACCTTTATTACTTTGTTCTGCAAAAAAAGAAAGTTAACATTTAACATACAACATTGAAAGTAGCCTGTAAGTCCGCCGAAAATTTAACTAAGCCATGGAAGAAGTATTTTTCGTTGATCAGCAGTAGGCTAGCCTGCAGAGCTAGCATGAGCTACAGCCCAAAATCGCTAACAGTGGCATAAAGCCATAGGCTACGCTTTCAAAATTAAACCACTAACATTGCTCAAAACAGCGCAAAACCTCGTCAGCAGCTAACTCGAGGTGTCTACACATCAAACAAAGCACCAGTTAGTCTGTAAACCTTGGAATAGTCTGTACACACTTAGAAATCGTTCGAGACTGCAACTCTATATGAAGCACAGAAATGTCACGCGAGTTCTCACACGGAAGCACGCACGGGAGCTATTGCCGGAAGAGACTACGGGTAGTCCAGTGCTCAAATTACAGTGAGATCAGAGCCCGTCTTTTCTCTGGTGAGATATGCTACAGACAGAAGAAAGAGGACAAGGAAGACAGAGTGGTTCGTGTCTGTTCCTTTCCCGGCAGCGAAACAAAAATTAAAAGTTTACAATCCAGCAAGTTTTTCATCAGCTGTAATTGCGATACGGTCGGTCTCCAGTGGCTCATTGTTTTGAATGTGGACATTGACACCTCAATCGAAACGCTAAAGTAATGGATTACCGTGTCTGCTGTCATAATTTTGAGAAGGACGATTTATATTCCGAGAGGAGCTTCTGACCCAAAGAAGTCAACGAAATATTATAATATTTTCATCTATAACAAACACGTCACCTCTGTACCTGTATGAATGTTTTGGTAGGTTTAGGGTGCACTGCAAATAAAATATTTAGCCTACTGTTTCAGAATTTGATTATGTTGTTTTATTATTGCAGAACATGTTAAATGTGTGAAAACAATGTTTTTTTGCAGAACAAAGTTAAGGTTGTGCTCAACATGTGGTTGTGTGTTGAATGTCAGTACACGGTAACCTATTTCAGATCAGAGATGGTAATAACTAAGTAACTGAGTGGAAATAAGTGATAGTGTATTTTACGGCCCTGATGCTGTGTATTTTCCTGGAAACTACCTCCTTGTTTTTCAGGTAATTAAACAAAAACAATAAGTAAATCCTGGACTATCATTTCAAGAACTACATTCATTTTAAATCATTACCATTTTATTAAACTTAAAATGAAAGCTGTTTGCATCACTATTACTTAGAAACTGCAGAGTAATTGCACTGGAAATTGCATAGAAATGACGTAGTAATAAGGGGCTAAAACATATTATTACCATGAAATTACATAAAAATACCATAGAAATTACCACCTTAATTAATGCTGTTTGCATTGCTATTACCTAGAAACTGCGGAGTAATTGCACTAGAAACTACATGGAAATTACTTGTAATAAGTGGTAACAAGGGATTGTTACCATGAAATTACATAGAAATTACCATACAATTACCACCTTATTAGCGAGCCGTAATGTAAAGTGTTACCAACATTTCTGTGCCTGAAGTTGTCAGAAAATGTTGAAGTCAGTGATAATTGACTGTTTTGAAATTTGAAACAACCCTGCCCATACTGGAATTCTGAGGAATGACTCATACATCTATTCTCGTTGATTCATCCATTGTGTGCATTCAGTGACAATAATATATTCGTATAATCATATTTGTCAATGCAATCATCTGTTATTTCTTTGTCTCATTCATTCATTCACTAATTAATTCATTCACTCACTCACTCATTCATTCACTCACTCATTCATGTTTCTCAATCATCACTTGTGATGTCCATCCATACCCTTGTTCCAATGCCTAATGTAACACAAAGAGAACAACCGACGCATGTATGCAGCTCGACATGGTGCAGCATGCAGCTCAAAGGTTTGTATTTCAGGAAAAGCAATTAACTTGTTTAGCAGCGGGCAGCAGGACACCACCTATCGCTGTTCCATTCTAATGACTTTCAGCCACTTTTTACTAGCTGTTGAGCACAATAAAGTTATCCACACCCTCTCCTCTGCACCACACTCTCCACGCAATAGACAGGCAGAAGGTGCTTCACTGTAATGACAGCAGACAGCTGATTGTAAACTCTCTGGAGAGAGCAACAATGAAAGAGTAAACGATGCAAATCCAAATCAAATCAAAATCGAATCAAGCTTCATTTGTATAGAACCTTTTGTACAATGCAAACAAGGGGCGTGTGCTTGCCAAAGGGAAAGTTAGTATGGAAAACAAATTAAAACACTTCAGACCACACAAATACATCAATACAAGACCACACAAAAACAATAAAAGCTCTGGCAGAAACGAGACCTACAGTATACTAGTAGAATGGCCATAACAACATTCCGACAGTGCATTTTCCACTCAAATGGCTTCCAGTGGCCAAGCAAGAACTAACTGCTACATCAGTGACAACTATATTGACCCTTAAAGGGATAATCCGGAGTGAAATGCACTTTAGATCAATTTTTCGGACTATTGGGAGTAAATACGTTGAGTTGACACCAAAATCATGTCATTCGGATGTATTTTGAGAAAGTTCGAGCTCACCGTTTTTAGCCAAAACTCGTTAGCCTGGAGGTGACTCGGGCATGTCATTTCGCCGCTACAAAACGCTATTTTTATACCTCTTCTACTGTTCCAAACAACACTACACTTACGTGGTAGTGAGTAGAGGATCCCTAAAGCCAAACCGAAGTATCCCCACGCTTTTATGTGGTCGGATAGAGAGTCCAGAATGAATTTAATCGAGTCCGTACCTTTCCGGAAATGTTAATAAAGTGTTGTTATAGCGTTGGCAGCTGCAACAGCGACATTTCCGGATTGGGCCTCCATATGCACCACCACCCTGAGGGGAACGAGGGCACAAGGAAGTGTTCTGGACTATGCTGAACACCACCATGACAAACGTGCAGAGAGAGAGAGAGAGAGAGAGAGAGAGAGAGAGAGAGAGAGAGAGCGTTCAAATGCCAACCTCTCTCTATTATTTGAATATGCTAGCTTTTGGGGGCAGAAAGCAATGCATCATTGAATGACCACCATAGCAAATGTGCAGAAAGAGAGTGAGAGAGAGAGAGAAAGAAAGAGGAAGAGCAAGAGAAAGAGAGAGAGTTCAGATGCCATCTCTTTCTACCATTTGAATATAGTAGCTTTCGGGGACAAAAAAGAGAGGTTTTGTGAAATGTACACTGTGGGGATGGAGGGCTCAGCACTAAAAGAAGCATTCTGTTCACAGAGCATCCGCTCCACCAATTAGCCTCCACTACAACCAACGGAACTGGCTATATCAGGTGATAGTGCCACATACATACCGAAAAAATTAAAACGCTTCTCTAAAATTCGTTTTACACTCAAAAACAGAGCTCTTCAATTGTAGACCCAGTGTAGCCCAAGCTACAGTATGAGGGACAAGGGTTCATTAAAGGTGATGATACAAAGGGCAACTTTTTGAGCATCACATAACTGGGATCATGTGTCCTGACTGGATGATCTTGACAATTTACTTCCTGATGATTAAAGTCCTCTGAAAAATGTTACCCAATATCAATGGGCTCGTGCCAGAGCAAGAATACTCACAGAGACATTTCCCAGCAACATCACTCAAGGAGTTTCCTTGAGTATAATCAGCTTAACATCTCTACTGACACTCTATATTGAAGAACAGATTGTGATCTTATCTTATGCTTACTGACAATAAATGTTTGCAATATAGGGAGATGTATGGGTCTTTGGTTTCTAGACTACACAATGTCATCTGGTAGATGGAGGGATTCCAAAAGGTTCTTTCAAGGGCACTTTCCAAACGATGCAATGCTTAGCAACCATGGGATGACATCAGGAAAATGTGCAGTGGTCTCTTATTTTTTTCCAGAGCTGTGTATGTACAGTATATCTGCATTCCCTGTACAAGCGTAATCCACAGAACTGTACATGATCCACGGGGATTATTGAAACGCCTGCCGAAATGATACACTGTATACCCAGTAAACAAGATGTCGGTAACTGCAACAGCAACAGCAAGTGATTTGACATTACGTAATACTCCGGAGTCTAGACAGACAAAGCAATCTGTCCTGCTTGGAAGTAGGCTATGTGTATTCTCAGGAAAAAAGCAACAACAAAAAAAAACACTGCAAACGAAAATGTGACATGTATAGTCCTACTCAGCATCTGCTGTGAACTAAATAATTCTTAAGA
>NC_085010.1:10424570-10574570 GCF_963854185.1 Sardina pilchardus | reverse complement strand
CCAGCCTCGATGACACTTTTTTCAATCGCTGGGGCAAGTCCACATGATTTAGCATGTCAATATCAATATGGGCATCTTCATGACAGTGATAACGAGCACTGAGAGATTCTGAACTACAGTATACTATCCAGGGAAAGTTCATACTGCTCAAGTCCAGCTGTTCAAAAGTAAACTAAGAGAGTAAACCTGTCTTTGACCACACCCTGCTGAAGGCCTAGACTGCTTTAACCTGTTGGTGTTTTTAACTTAAGGCTACCCCATGAATTAATGAAGGGTTTTTAAACTTTAAATTCCTTGACTCAAAGAAGAGTGCCTTGGATACAAATATCTGATGTAAACTAAATGGTTAATTATCTCAGAAAGTTCTGTGTTTGGCCATGTCAGTGTCACACGGCATTTGCATACATTTGCACACAGTCTGGTAGTTTGGCGGCGCCTTCAAATGTCGCTCTTTGCATGTGACAATTGTAAACACGTATCACTCTCTCAATTTATAAACACACTACAGCACTACAGAGTGTGAAAACATTACAAATCTGACGTCACAACCAACCCGGACAAACACGCACAGATACAGATACACACACACACACACACACACACACACACACACACACACACACACGCACACACACACATATATACATACATGCATGCAAACATATGTCAGTTTGTCAGGTCATTGATAATGTGTGTGTTTCAATGTTCAAATGCTTTCTCTGCAAAACATCTAGAGGAAATGTAATCTACAGTATCAGCAAGCAAGCTGACTACACCACAGTGGTGTGCCTATCAGCCAAGACAATGCTTTTGTTTTTTTGTTTTTTTCTCCCACTCTTCCTGTCATCCTCTATTTCAGCCAATTCCCCCCCTCTCTATCTGTCTCTCCCTCTCTCTCCTTTCTTCCTTCGCTTCCTCTCGCTCTCTCTTTCTCTCTCTCTCTCTCTCTTTTTAAACCGCCTGCATAAACTGCTTGCCAGTTCACTTGACTGTTTTCCAGCCAGAGCCCCCCCACCCACCCCCACCCCTCAGCCCCTCATTGCTGACCAGCCTCGGCGTCCTGGCAACAGGCAACAGGGCAGCAACGCTTGTCACCACCCTCACAGCACAAAAAACAAGCTACAAAAAAGTTATTTGCGCAAGAAACAATGTCTGAGTGTTTTCTTAACTTCCACGAGCCTCTCTGGCTGCCAATACCCCACGCTGGGCCCAGCGGACAGCAAACTGTAATCCCCTGACTTGCGCTCTGAAACTCTTGGAGAACGCTATAAAAAAGGAGAGAGACTCTGGAGGAGATTTTTTTTTTCGAAGGCAGAGACTCGAACTGAGAGTTTACAAGAGTGTGACTTGCCCTCGTCGTGCCAAAAACTTCGTCTTTGATATGTCCACCGCCAAACTCCTTTTTCACTGTCGCTCGCGTGGCCGCGTACAGCATCTTCTGTCGGACCTGCAGGCAGACAACAAACAGGACAAGTAAATCACCCAAACATGGAAAAACACAGGCTATTCATGTCTACCGAAACAATATTGTGGAAATATAGCTGAAAAGCTATACGCACTGAAAATAGCAAACAAAATAAATAAAAAAAAAAATACAGAGTAGACTATTAGAGTTCACCATCAACAAATGCAAATAAACTCTGGAGCGTGATCATTGTGTATGTATCATTTCATAAATGATCTGTGCGTAGCGGTATATGTAAATATGCAAATAAACATAAACATGTTTGTCTCTGTTGACGACATTTGAACACACCTTCTATCTGAATGGTCAGATATGAAGGTCACAGATTTGCCTCTATCAAGGAAGTATCGTATACTGTAGGTGCTTCAGGTAGAAACTACTCTCATTTCCTCTACCCCAGGGGACAATGCGTCATTATTGATGTTTACGAGGGGAACATCCTGACAAACTGTTGACTAGAGCCACTCTGATACCTTTCTTATCTGGCGTTATTTGTCGCTTCAGGCAGGAAACTACATTCCTGACGTAACATTTAATCATGAATGTAGAATATAGAATACAGATTTAGAATATATGCAGAATATAGAATACAGATTTAGAATATATGTAGAATAGAATATAGATTCTAAAACGGATAGTTCCGGTCCTTGATTGTGATTCGCTGAATCACGTTCGACGCCGTTGTAAATATCATGATAAACTCACACCTTGACCGCATTTCGTTCTATAGTAATGCGCTACCACAAAACTAGCACAAAAGTTTGAGTGGCTGCGTCGTGCCTAACAACGCCCCTTAACTGTTCGATTATACCGTATAACCCACGGCCTCTCGGGGCTTATTGCTTAATTAAGAATACATTCTAAATCTATATTCTCTATTCTACATATTATACGTTTACATGTAGCAAAGAGTGGACAGTTGTAATGTACGTATCATGCTGGACTTCTGCTGGTTTGGCATTTGGCATGTATGCCAAGCAATAAGGATCAAAGCCATATCCGACCACAGTGGAACTTATCACCACCCTTGTGTGTGGCCCTTACTATTTGAATACCTTGGGGCTGCTATGGCACTGAATAGCCATATCCCATTGAGTTGGCCTGTACTTTGGCAGTCCGCCTCCCTGTCCCCTGTAATTACCTTTATTTTTACAGACAACACACATCAACCGCGCAGTCTCTCCCCCTCCCCTCTCTCTCTGCACGTGCTCTTTAAGAACGGGAGGCGGTCATTTGCAGGGCCTGAAATAACCCGGTGATCTACTGGCCTACACACACACACAGAGAGTGTGTGTGGACTGGAAGGTGCAACATTTGCCATAAAGGTTCCGCGGCGAGGTCACGGCTACGGTGTAAACTCGTTAATCTACATGATTTGCATGGAAGGGGAGATTGCAACAGTGGAATGAGTCCCACTGGAGTGAGACTCAGGCACAGATATCTGCTGTGATGTTCATGGAGCAAAAAGTATTCCTGTCATACACTTGCCTCTCTCTCTCCTTCTCTCTCTCTCTCTCTCTCTCTCTCTCTCTCTCTCTCTCTCTCTCTCTCTCTCTCTCTCTCTCTCTCTCTCTCTCTCTTTCTCTCTCTCCATGAACTAAGTGAGCTGTTCTGAAAAGTTACTCAAAGTGCCAACACAGCAGCACAATCCAACAAATTCCAGAGCTCCTTTCTAATCCCCAACAAGAGCATGCACCGTCTAGAATAGATGCTGTGTGTCTCTCTGGATAAGATCAGGTAATGGCTTGACAGATAAATAGCCATAATTGTCTGCGGATAAACATTTAAATAGCTTAATGTTCGGTATGTCCAGTAAGTTCTCCAATTAAAGACTTCTCGTCAGTGTACTTGTCATGTCATGCTACTACCTACACAAGCCTCTTGCTGTAGCAACACAACGTTATATAAGTAGACCGGGCTAGTTATTTAATTAAGTCTTAAGTAATAGTAGCCTGTGTAAGGGCTACTTAAAATAAAGAGTGAGTGAGCGTGACTAGACCTTATTCACAGCAGCCATTTTGACATGAGATAGGAGGGCAAGCACAGGTGTTACTATTAGTTACTGTCATTAGTAACACCGTAGGATGCTGGACACCTGAATTTCCCCTGTGGGGATGAATAAAGTACCTATCTATCTATCTATCTATCATCTATCTACATGGGACAGCCATATATTTCATATTAAAAATGGCTGCTGAGAGGAATGATCCTCTGCTGATACTATGGCACAACTAGCTCCAGCACCCATACCACACTTGGGTCCAATTCCCAATGGGGACCTAGCCTGGCTAGCGCATACCACTTATCAAGTGAGACGTGGTCTGGCAACCAAATCAAATGCGTCTGTGCATAACTCATCATGGTCTTGCTTTCCCCCCTGTTCTGTGATTGGTCCCCTATCTCAGGCAAAAATGAAGGCCGTAGTTTCCAGACTGTCTTAGCAGCATGAACAATATCACCACGCAAGGCAGGATGGGAACACCCAGGCTAACGGGAACCCAGGTTCGAGTCCGACCCGGGTCATCTCCCGATCCCACCCCATCTCCGTCTCCCACTCACTTCCTGTCAGTCTCTCCACTGTCCTATCTCAGCTAACACTCAGAGAAACAATTAATTGTACTGCGTGTGGGCCACACCTGGGCCAGAGCAAATTCAGCTGTGTCAGTTATCAGTGATTGGGCCATTTTTGGACCAGGGACCCGAGCCAAACGTGGGTCAACACCCAGACTACTCTGAGGCAATTATTTTAAGACATCTTCAGAAACTGACGTTTAGAGAGCACATTTTTGGCATACGTTGATAAACAAAAAGTTCTTAAATCACACCCAAACCATTAAAACATCCATATTTTGATTGATTTTGAATAGAGGCAATAAAGGACCATGGGCACCTACAGGAGAAGGGTCAGGAGACCAGGCCAGGAAGACCCACTCGTAGCCCTGGTTGTTGGTGGAGTCCAGCCGGTAGAGGAGGTAGGAGGGCATGTCGTCCTGAAGCAGGGGCATCACGTACGCGTCGTACTCCTGGTCCCATTTCTTCGAGGCCTTCTTGGTGCCGCCCAGCACTAGCTGCTCTGGAAGGTGAGAGGGGGGCAGGAGGAGAGGAGTGAGGCGGAGAGCATTCAGAGTCAATGTCATCATGTCATGATCACAAATGTCAAGTAGAGCTATATTCGCTATATTCAGTTGGAGATGCAGCAGACATTTAAAGCCAGTACGTCTGCTGGTGTTCCTATTTAGGCATTAGAGGAGCTGTGAGTGACAGATAACACTGTAGGCACATGACTCAACATAACATAACAACATGTCGCCTAACAGATAGCCATGCATGTAACATCACTACATTTTCACTTTATGGTTTGTTTATTTATGGGATTTGTTTATTTTCATAATTGGTCGTTGATATTGTATTGACATCACTGTTATCAGTACTACTGATAAGATTCTGTAAGGAAGTACTGACTGCAGCATTTGTCCTTATCACACTCTACCTTGATTGTTTCACTGTTGGGAGTCTTGATTGTTTCACTGTTGGGAGTCACTTTGGGTTAAAAAGTGCCAGCCAAATATGTAATGTAATGTAATCCTAGTCCTACCAACTGTTAATAACTGTTTATTGTTGATGTTTACAACTGTATTGCTATAGCTCTGGACAAAAGTGTCTGTTAAATTAAGCATAAACATCATTTAAAACTGAGACTGCAGTCACCCGCCCTGTCAGTGCATATTTTCTTTCTCTCTCGTCCTTCATACAAATTACTACCATATGCAAATCAACAGGCAAGCTGTCAGCAGTGCCAATGTTTGCCGTGGTCTCTACCCCTGTGTACTGTAATGTAAAAATTGGTCTGTGAGGTTCTGGAATAAGTTTACATTTAATATGTGTCGACCTCAATGTAAACATTTGCGTTTCTACTGGTTTGATGGAGCGCTTACCTTTCTGAATGTCGATCTTTATCAAGCGGTAGTCTCCATTCCGCGCCTTGGCAAAGACATCTCTTACTTCCCGTGTTGCTGCGACAGAAGAGGCAGAGAGGACTTCAGTAGAGCCTTTTTTAGGAGGGGACACTCAAACAATGCAATCATTCAGTGTTCAAAACAAACAAACCGGCTGTCAAACGGGCTGAATGTCACTACCCAGGCCAATGAAGAAATGAGGTCATGATTCTATGTCCAAATATGGGCGGAAAAAAACATAAACCTATCCATGATGACTATGTATCTGTCATGCTAGGATTAAAGGTGTGATTGACCTGTCCTGCATTAGTCCTACTACATTTCAGTTTTTTTTACCCAATCATTGCACTGAAACGAATGAACTCAAGTGCGATAATAGAGCCAAAATATGTTGTCATTTCAGAATTTGATTTTCAAAAAGTATAGGCTACTGAAAAATCTCGACTTTGTTATTACAGAGACCAAAACATTAGTGCTGATGTTATCAAGTCTAAATATAGAAGTTACATAAACGATTTCACAGTTGACATGACATCTCTTCAAAACATCTTCACTAAACCGTTAGATGGCCAGGATCCCGTTGGCTTTACCCCCCATGGCAACCTTCAAATCCTTCAATAAAAAGATGAGGAGAGACTAGGAAAGGACATACAAATGCACATACAGTATGAGACCGTTTAATGAGCACAGAATTAGGCTACTCCAGACCTTTGGATCGTGCTATCTGCAAGGCTATAAAAGATAAACGATTCATGCGCACCGTGATTCAGGCAGTCTGGACAATGTTAATGAATGGAACAGCGCTTAAGAATGCCCATATTAGTGCAACAAATTCGCGGATCGCACTTGACACGGATTCCAACCGCTTACCATCCCAGGCAATGGAAATCAGGTCCCTTCGAATGCGCAGGTTATTATAATCTTATTCATAGCGGCGAGTACAACAGGTTTTCCCCTGTAGTCAAACACATATTTTCGCCCAGGAAACTAAATGGGAATGATCGAACAATTACTGTCCCTCGCGTTCCGGGTGTTGTTAAAAAAAAACTGTAAAGATTTAGCCTACCTTGAATGCCAGTCTGATGGGACATTCTGCCTGCTTCTTTGACGTCGGCCGGTGGATGTTAAAAGCAGCCGAACAAGGAAGAGAAGAACTGAACTACAGCAGTCTGACCTGCCCCCTGATGTGGCGTCATCACGTTGTATTTACCTAATCATGTGATGTAGCCATACACTGCGCAGTGTGCGCTTGTGCCCGTACATAAACCCTCTTCATGTTGCGCCAGTGATGCAAATTACGGTGTACATCCTCTTGCACTCAAAAAAAGGAAATTAGCTGATTGTAACATTTACTTAAGTATAACATGCATTTCCTACTAAATAATTTTGTGTTACAACATTTACTTAAATAAATCATGTTACATTTGCCTTTAGTTCAACTGTATAGATTTTAATCGATTCAATTAAGTTAGAATAACATGAAACAATCGATTTAAAAAATAAGAATGTAGTTTAGCCTGCTCCTGGCCATTAGATGGCGTGAGTGTGCGATTGGGCTGGATGCCAACACCTGAAATACACGAAGAAATGCCGATGCATCTTTTGGATGTCCTGGCTGTGCTGTGCTGGTAACCGATGAAGAGTCTGCTTTTTAAGCTCTAAAGGGTAAGTATATCAACTGTAGTTATTATGTGTGTTCATGTTATATAAGGCGGGAATTCCACTCTTAGTTTTTATACAGTGTGTATTCTATTAGGTGTTGATAAATATTTTTTTCAACCAACAGCTAAACCAAACGGCTTTAAAGTTAGCAGCTAGCTATCAAAAAAACGTTGCTCTAGCAGTATCTATGCTAATGCGGTTTTTAGACATTTTCTGAAGCTTAGTTCTCTGGTTGTGTTTGAGAGAATCCATGAGTAGCAATTATTTTATTTTTTTTTCACAAGTTAGTGGAACGTAATTAGAGGTGGCGTGGTGACAAGTCAAGAAGTGTGAAAGGTTTTAGGTTTACCTAAGGTTGGTTTGGTTGTGTGGGTGTGAGTGGATGTGTGTGCGCCTCAGTGAAGGTAAACCCCTGATAAAAATATAGATGAAGCCTCGGAATGTTCAATGTACTAACTAACATTGCTGAAGTGGATACATGTGAGTCTCTGCTTGTTGATTGTATCAAACAATGTAGTGCATTGTTGGGCACATAGATGCAAACAAGAGGAATTAAAAGTAAGTGTGTTGACCGCGAAAATTAAGCTGTAGCACAATAAAGAGTGGAACAATGGTACCTTAAAAATGCTTCTCGCCCAAGCCATGTGTATCACTGATTGAGATTCATTCTTGTTTAGAGGCTGACCTATCAAGCTAGGATGAAGGCTATCCACCTCTCTCTATGTTGAGTCTAATTATGAGATCATTCAAGATATCAGTTTTCAAGATTTTAATTAATCTCTCTCCATTACATCAAGGTCACTGCCAAGGTATGCTGATCTGCTGTCCGACTGCAAGTGTTCCTCCAACTGCACCTATCTGAAGTAGAGCTGTCCAAGTGACCTAGCCTGATTGCCATCGACTTGAAAGGCTCTGCAAGACTTTAGTCTGACCAAGAGCCTGTGCTAACACGGTTTCTCCCAGCGCCGGTTGACCCGCCTCATTTAAGTGCCTCGATTTGCTACTGGTCGATGTCAGAAAGCGGTTTGCCGAGTTTAAACCAATAACAACACTCTTTCCTCTGCCTTGAACATGCCTCTACCCAGAGCCGTTGGAGCTGCTCAAAGTTGATTGGTTCTCGACCAAAGGAGGCAGTTCCGCAGATTTTGGGAATTCAGAAATCCTTCCCGATTAGCAGTTGACCAGACCAGCGACAGCAACGCCGAAGGTGTTACGTCACTGGGAGGGCGTGCCAGGCTACCAGTGACCACAAGTTAAAGGTGCACTCTTGTGATTTGAACTTTTTCATTACCTAGCCTAAAAGTCAAGAAAAGTGCAAGTTAATAAACAAATAGTGCTCCTATCAGAGGTGGAGAAAATGACTAATGAGGATCAGGTGTTGTTGTTGATCAGATTTTTGCTCACTGACATCAAGAAGTAGTCTGAGATGCACCCATGATAGCTGAATTAAGACGAGGTGGCCAGCATTTTCAATGTGCGTGAGGTAAGTGAAGCAAAATCCTTTCTGTTTTAAATAATCTACAATTAAAAATTGATGACATGACTTTTGTTGTTTTTTTTCCATAGCTGTGTGCGGAATTCAAGGGATCACTGGATGGATGCTCCATCTGCAAACCTGATGAAGGCATTTAGTACCTATGACTGAGGTATGATAACCTTGTAAATGAGTGTTCAACCAGGCATTAGAGATTTGGAACATGGTCAGATAAATTCTTCGTACTTTCAATGGGGAGATAATGTTTTGATTATTTATTTTTTGCAAATTAAAAGTGCTATCAATAATTGCCATAGCCAGCATGAGGTACCATGGTGTGGTTGTTGCAAGGTTTGTTTGTTTTATTCTCTGATATACAGGATTCTGGCATTGATGTCTGCCACGAATGTGCTCTCCTCTCAAGGGACTGTGCCTATATGAATGAAGACCCTTAGAGCGTCGGGAAGGAATGCATGGTATGTATTCCACAAGTTAATTTGATTTATTTTACTAATCAAATTTTAATAGTACAGAATGTATTTTAATAGTATAGAATGTGTGTATTACTATATTGCTAAAAGTATTGGGTCACCTGCCTTGACCCCCATATGAACTTCAGTCACATCCTATCCTTAATCCATAGGGTTTAATATGATGTCGGTCCACCCTTTGCAGCTATAACAGCTTCAACTCTTCTGGGAAGGCTTTCCACAAGGTTTAGGAGTGTGTTGAAGAGAATTTGGAGCATTCTCCCAGAAGCGCATGTGAGGTCACACTGATGTTGGATGAGGAGACTGGTTCTCAGTCTGCGCTCTAATTCATCTCAAAGGTGTTCTGTTGGGTTGAGGTCAGGACTCTGTGCAGGCCAGTCAAGTTCATCCACACCAAACTCTGTCATCCATGTCTTTATGGACCTTGCTCATGATGGAACAGGAACAGGCCATCCCCGAGCTGGGCTTGGCCTCTAAGTTCCAGTGAAAACTCTGAATGCTTCAGCATTAACCAAGAGATTTTAGACAATTCCATGCTCCCAACTTTGTGGAACAGTTTGGAGATGGCCACTTCCTGTTCCAACATGACTGTGTACCAGTGCACCAAGCAAGGTCCATACAGACATGGATGACAGAGTTTGGTGTGGATGAACTTGACTGGCCTCCACAGAGTCCTGACCTCAACCCAATAGAACACCTTTGAGATTAATTAAAGCAGAGACTGAGAGCCAGTCTCCTCGTCCAACATCAGTGTATGACTTCACAAATATGCTGAAAGAATGGGCAGAAAGTCCCATAAACACTCCTAAACCTTGTGGAAAGCCTTCCCAGAGGAGTTGAAGCTGTTATAGCTGCAAAGGGTGGACCAATGTCATATTGAGCCCTATGGATTAAGAATAGGATGTGACTGAAGTTCATATGGGGGTCAAGGCAGGTGACCCAATACTTTTGGCAATATAGTGTATAACAGATAATGAGCACTTTAAAAAATCTCTTGTTTTGTTACAGCCAGGTGTTCGTAGTCACACGGCCACGGCAGAGACCATATATGGCATCAGATGGTCGCTGTCGCCCCCCCCCAGAGGACATTTGGATCGTTCTTGAGGCCATAGGAGCTACGTAACGTACTGTACCATTTGCTTTTGGACTGTGTTTAGTTATATGAGCAGCTACAGTTTCTACTTTCTAAACAATGTTTGATTGTATCTGTTATGTGAAAACACACAATATGCACTTCAGTGAGCATTTAAATGTGCACTTGAACCCTTAACATGCAATATAGCTTTACAATATTGTGAAGGGGTTTTTTGTATGTTAGGCTCTTTCAATATAAAAGTTGAATGTTGTGCACTTAAACCGTAATGTGAATATAAGGCTTGAAATACAGTTTGTATATCAAAAAACATCTTTGTATGTTATTTGTTTCATCTTTTAGGCCTGTCATTGCATAATGTTTACCCCTTTTGGTGTTAACTTAAATGTAATACTTTGAACAGAGTTAATTAAATCATGGAAAGTATTTCCATGTGATTCAATTGCTCTCTTTCAGCATGAAGTAATTCATTTGAACCAACTTGATTTACTTGGGTTTGTGCAACTTAATTTGAAGTAGTTTTCAATAAGTTAAATCAACTTAAATAGATTGTGTTAACCCAACCTAAGTAAATTATGTGGGCTCCAAACCTTGCAAACAAGTTTAATGGACCCTAACAAATAAAGTTGAACTAACCAAAGTACCTTAAGTTGGACCAAAGATATTGCTTAATGTTGAAAGTAAGTTATTTAATCATGTGGAAATACTTTCCATGATTTTTTTAAGTAAATTCAACTAATCCTTTTTTTGAGTGTGGCAGCAGACAAAACAAGGCTTGTGGAGAACGCTTTGCTCCGTAACGAAAATGCATCTGGAGGTGACTAGCGACGGAAAAGTCCAATATAGTCTCAGTACGCGCAGGATGAGGCAGCGATAGCTCATAATGTAAATCCAGTGCTGCATAGCTTTAGGCTACTGTAACCGTTATGCGATTGGCATTCCCCATTGTTACTGGTCTATTGTTTCTCTTCTTTAGTGTTTTTAGTAGGTCACTTATTTATGAAAAGTATCAGTTCCCATCACCCAAATGTAAATTAAGTGACCCAATCCTATACTGTACGATAGCCTACAATAGGCTCAAAGTTTAGCTACTCTGAATTTCTCTCACAATCACTCATTTTTTATTTGCATCTGAAATGGTTTTGTTCTTGGCCCATATTTGCTCTTGTGCCATAGGCTACTCACAGAATAGCTGCCAAATCATCACACAGGGGCAGGAGAGAGTGTGAGAGGCAGCAAGACACAGCAGGCAGCTGTAAAAAAGGGCAGTGTGCAGGGAAATGGTGAAATGGTGAACCAGTGAAACAGCACGGGGCAGCAGCAAGTGGTTGGATAGGCTGTGTTGCGTTTGTGCTGTGTGGTTTGGTTTGGTGTGTGGTGTGGTGTGGTGTGGTGCTGTGCTGTGCTGTGCTGCAAGTGTGGTTTTGTGTTGTGTTCTTTCATGGGCTTCCTGGTGGTCCTGCCGACACATAGACAGGGAGGTGAGGACTGAGGAGGAGGAGGAGGAGGAGGAGGAGGAGGAGGAGGGGACCCCCCCCCCCCCCCCCCCCCCCCCACACACACACACACACACACACACACTCCTCCAGCCCCTCCCCAATTCCTCTCAGCAAGGCCTCTGAGAGCTCAAGTTTCTAGAGAAACAACATGAAGCAGCCGACAGTGCAAGGAAAGACTGTGTTGGTTATCTGTTGTGTTCTATTGTGATGCAGTCTGTTGTGTTGTGATGTCTGATGTAGTCTGTTGTATTCTGTTGTGATGTAGTCTGTTGTGTTCTAGAGTGTTGTGTGGTGATGTAGTCTGTTGTGTTCTGTTGTGATGTGATGTAGTCGGTTGTGTTGTGTTGTCTTCTATTGTGATGTACTCTGTGTTCTAGAATGTTGTGTTGTGAAGTAGTCTGTTGTGTTCTAGAGTCTTGTGTTGTGAGTCTGTTGTGTTCTGTTGTGATGTAGTCTGTTGTGTTCTAGATTGTTGTGCTGTGATGTAGTCTGTTGTTCTAGAGTGTTGTGTAGTGCTGTAGTCTGTTGTGTTCTACAGTGTTCTGGGCTGTCTGGTTCTGCTCACTCACTCATTTCTCTTCCTCACTATGTATTCACAGCCAAACATGTACAGTATGTATGTATTCGGCAACAGATATCATCCTGGCCAACACCTCCATTTGGGTGAGCGTTCCTTCTTTCATTATGCTTTTTTCCGTCTAGTCCTGCTGACCTAGTCAAGGAGGTTAGGACAGACTGAGTGAGGAGGGAACCCCATTCACCCCCCCTCCCACCTCCATCCCTCCGTCTTGGCAAGGCCTCCAACAGCGAGAGGGAGAGAGAGAAATAGAGAGAGAGAGAGAGAACTAGAGAGAGAGGCCCAGGAATGTCTCTCAAGGCTGGGTGGGGCGCAGGCTCCACCCGAAGACAGGCCTGTAAAAATACCCCAGGAGGAGCCCAGTGTTGACTCAGTGGGAGTGTGCGTGGGGCTGCAGTAAAACCGCACACACACGCTTACACACACACACACACACACACACACACACACACACACACACACACACACACACACACATGCTTACACACACACATACTGTACTTACAGACACATGCTTACACACACACACACACACACACACACACACACACACATACATGCTTACACACACACATACTTACAGACACATGCTTACACACACACACACACATACACGCTTACACACACACACGCTGACACACACACACACACACACACAAACATACACGTTTACACACACACACACACACACACACACACACACACACACATACAGTACATACACATCGACATGCACATTCAAATGCTCATGCATGCATACACTGATTCCCTAACACACAAACACTCATACATGCACACACGCGCATACTGTACACACACTCACTCACACGCCCAGACACACAGTGTTTCACACAGACATACAGTGCCTGCACCTATAGACTACACACACACTCATATGCAGTACATGTGCTAGCTTATATCAAATGATGCTGCACACACGTACCCCACTAAGTTTGCACAGATAAACATATCAGTTTACTAGCAGTACCCATGGTTACACATACACACTGTCCTGTAGACACTATTATAGACACCAAATGAAAACATGCGTACACACACACACACACACACACACATAAACACACACACACACACACACACACACACACACACACACACACAGACAGACAGACAGACAGACAGACAGACAGACAGACAGACAGACAGACAGACAGACAGACAGACAGACAGACAGACAGACAGACAGACAGACAGACAGACAGACAGACAGACACACACACACACACACACACACACACACACACGAAAGACACACACACACACAAGCAGACACACAGGGCTGAACCTTAACCCATGTAGGAAATAACATGTTGGTCAGACGGCTGGAGTCAATTACAGGCAGAGGAGGAGAGCACACCCTTGCACACTCTCCTGCAGGGAGGCAGGGACGGAGGGAGGAAGAGAAAGAGAGGGGAAGAGAGAGAGAGAGGGAGGATGGATGGGTGGAGGGACAAATACTCTCTGAAGGAGTGCTCTGAGGACTCTCCCTGTCAAGGAAGCAACTCTCTCTATCTTTGTGTGTGTGTGTGTGTGTGTGTGTGTGTGTGTGTGTGTGTGTGTGTGTGTGTGTGTGTGTGCGTGTGCGTGCGCGTGTGTGCGTGTTTGTTTACACTCACGCATATGTGTATGGTGTGTGTGATTACTGTAAACGCAAGACAGAAGCCGTCAGGAAGTTGTGTTTGAAGGAATCTGTATCTGCTTTGATAAGAGTTGCTCAGATCTAACGGGTTGTAAACATAACAGTTATTAAACTAGTGACTCATTTGGCATTTCACCGATTACTGAAGCCAGTTTATGTTGTTTGTGAACACTAATTAACAAACAAAATAACACCCCTAAACACCTTAATTTTTATTTTATTTTATTACAGTTGGTCCACTAGGTAAATAAAATATGTAAATTTACTTTTAGTTGATTATAATTATGTATAATGGAAAATCAACACCAGAACAGACTCAACATTAGATTCTCCCCTATTACCCTCCTGTTCTTTGATTTTCCCCTTTGTGGGTGGATGCAACCTCTGGTGGTGCCTCCATGTGTGTGTACTTTGAAATATACTGAACAGTTCAATGTATAGCCATCAAAGTTCAAGGATGAATTGTCTCAATGGTCACCTGAATGTACACCATGTCACCACAAGAGGGCAGTACATCCTTCATCATTGTTCCCTTTAGTTGCGGGTATCATACTGCTGATACTACAGTCTTACCAGATAAAGAGTGAACATAGGGATTACTCAAGGAATAACAAGCAGGTTAACTGTGTGTGTGTGTGTGTGTGTGTGTGTGTGTGTGTGTGTGTGTGTGTGTGTGTGTGTGTGTGTGTGTGTGTGTGTGTGTGTGTGTGTGTGTGTGCAAAAGCGTGATTGATATTTGCGGAGAGAATGTGCAGGACTGAGCGGCGGTCATATTGTGTATCGCTTTGCGGTACATCTAGTTAGACATTCTCTGCTAAGGAGCACATGGAACAGGACACAGGAAGTAAACATGGCAAACAGGAAGACACAAGGCACTACAAACTAAGAGTACAAAACCCCAAAACCCAAACCCCAAACCGTGACAGTGTAGCCATAAGTATGTCCATAAGCATGTGGTAAGGGGGATGCAGTTAGAGAGGCTGCAAAAAAAGGAGGTACAATTCTGTTCTGTTTCATCCATCATAGGGAGCATGCAAATATGGAGACACAGATATTTTGTTAATGTGCTCATGTTTTATTATTATACATTAAATGACCTCTAAAAGTGTTCGAGCCATGTAGATCTGTCACCTTGATAAACTGATTGCACCTGTATCAACTGCTTTCTGCTCAACTAGGCAAACTCTCTGTCTCTCCATTCTACAAGGATATAAGGCAGATTCATCCAACTTTCTATCCATTCTCAGGCTTTAAGCACACAATGTATCTCCTAAGACTACAGATCCTGTTCAACTGTTTCCTCTACCCACAGCTGTTTCAAAATAAATGTCCTCACTACAATAAATCAATCACTATGAAATAATGTAACAATTTCCTCGGAATTACATTTTCTGGTTATATTTTGTCTGTTTGTTTACAGAAGCAATCTGAGGACATTGCGATCTACAGTATTATCTGTTGGTGAGGACTAGAACAGCAGCAGACCAGCTGGAGGGCCAGCTGACCCCAGTGCTGTTTATGCCACCGTCCAGAAGAGTGACAAGACACAGAGTTAACACAGACACATACACACACATTTACATTCAGATTTGACGATTGGCTTTATGGCACCTCCCTGACACAATTGTACACAGGAGAAACACACACACACACACACACACACACACACACACACACACACACACTCAAACACACATACACACACAATTCTCTCTCTCTCTCTCGCTCACACACACACACACACACACACACACACATCTATACACAAAAGTCACTAATATAAAGGATTGCACAATATATGAAACAGATAGGACACATTACAGACACAAAAACGAATTATAACCTGATTCAGGAGATATTAGCAGATATTAAGGAGGCGTCTTGTGTCTGCCAAGTTCCTGTTTCTCACTTTTTGTTCGCCTCAGAGCAGCAGTTAAGACTGTAAATATTGACATGATTGAATATGGGTGTTTTATACAGAATGTGCCGGTGTGTTTTACTCTATTTTTTTAAAAACTATTTTGCAATAAAGCCATTTGTCTTTGACAGATACATTGTCATGCTTTCTCTGTCTTGTTATTGTCCAGCACTAACAGTACGTTTTCAAACATAACTTTCAAATTCTCTGGTCCTTAATGCTGCTATGGAACGAATTTGGAGGGCTGCGGGCGGCGTAGTTCCTCTCACAGCTTAAAGTGTTAATGAAGGTGTTCTTTGGTAGAAAAAAATATATAATGATTATAGGTGAATTGACCAAGGCACTCCTCCAAAAAAAAAAAAGTAAAAAAAGTTTTAATTCTTATTAAATTTTTCTGAATGATCATTACAAATGCCAACATGTTTTGGCCTTGGCTAGGCCTTCATCAGGGCAAAGTCAATACTTAATGCTGCTGTTCGAGTTCTCATATCAAGAATGTTCGCACAGTTATTCATCCCACAAATCTATTAATATCCTGATAAACCACAGCAGCAGCATTTGCAGCCACAGAGCTACTTCCTCCAACTATGGAGGCCGTGCACTGAGGTACCAAAGTCCAGGGGTAGCAGCCTTACGAAGGGCGTGAGGTGTGAAACCACGGCCAGGGAGGATGTCAGGGGTGAGATCATCAACACGTTAAATAATGGACTGTTCAAACCACTGAGAAGACGATGCCTATGTAGTCATAAGGCCAGAAGAGAAGCTCGATACGAATCATGAACTGACACTATATTGAAATTGCACACATTCACTCTACAACACTCACAAACACATCTTAACACTTTACACACACAGACACACACTTGACAAACTCTGGTGATATGCAAATTCCTTCCTGTAGACATTTCAGAGGAATCAACACATCATTTTTATCAACACCATCAGGCCATTTTTTAAAAGTGAATGTTCCAATCAATGATCTAGACAGCACATTCTGTCCTTTCTCTTTCATTTTGCAGTCTAATGGTTACTGACTAGAACGGCTCTGGGTCAAAGGTCATACTGAATTGATTAATCTGTGTTATTTTTTCTCAAACTAATTAATCAAAATTAATTTGTTATTTGTCCGTTTAATGAAAGGTAAAACAAAACTGTAATGCCAGTCAGTGTCTAGTGTCTCACAAAACACTGGGAGAGGAGACACAATATCATTAAGACATTCAAAACACAAATATTCCTGAACAGACTTGTTTAAGTTAATGGCTATAATTTTGCTTTGAGCAGCATTTGTAATGCTACACAGCGCTAAGCCCTGTCCTTTGTTCTGTTCTCTAAACAGTTTGGGCAGCAGTTTTTGTTTTCATTCTGATATTATACTCTTGGCTTTAATACTGCTGCACGTTGGCTGGTTGACTGGTGTGACCTCAGAATAAAAGACACCTGCATCTACCTCCTGCACCATGGATGATATGTTACACACACACTATTGTGAAAAATGTGGAACATAATAAAATAAATTGAATAATATGCACTAGTTGGTCAAACAGCTGTTATTGTCAATCGAATTACTCTCTCATTATGCAACTCTGAAATGTGTGTATTCTATCAGCTCTCAGCACCACAAACACCACAGGAAAATCGGGAAGGTTGGTCCCCACCACGCGCATCACGTAGCATTTCGATTTAGAAACACTCACAGAAGAATGACGCACACCGAGCCTGCAGTAATTCAGTTACCAGCTCTGTACACACACACACTCTCTCTCTCTCTCTCTCTGTCTCTCTCTCACACACACACACACACACACACACACACACACACACACACACACACACACACACACACACACACACACACACACAGAGAGAAGACAGAGAAGAGTAGAGGAGGAAGCTGGGGTCCATCCCCTGTGTGCTGATAGTGTTGCTGATCTGCCGGACTCAGGACCACATGGGTGAGTTACATGTGACTAACGTTACCTCAATAACCACCAGTAAAAGTCCTGGCTTGTTTCAAAATCTTATGGCATCTTTGTGTATGTGTGTGTGTGTGTGTGTATGTGTGTGCGTGTGTGCATGCATGCTTGTGTGTGTGTGTGTGTGTGTGTGTGTGTGTGTGTGTGTGTGTGTGTGTGTGTGTGTGTGTATTTCTCCTGTGTGCATGCATGTGTACCAGAGAGGTCCCGTAAAGCAGATGGTCAAATCTGGACAATAGACTTTCAGACACCCAAGTTTTACCTGCGGGTCTAAAAGGTCCTATAGTGGACTTCTGTCTGATCTGCGAATGGAAAACATTATTCATACTCCTGGCAAATATTGATTCTAGTGTTGATTTTCTCTTGACCAATATGTTTGTTCTGCCACTCCATGTCCCAAGTTTGATTGTAGACCACACCTTTTTAAAGGCAATCCAGGTTGCAAGGCAGGAACAATTCTTTGCCATCACTTTTGACGGATTGAGGTCTAGACTCTGAATGGGTCACTCTAAATGTTGATTTTTCAGTCATTTTCAGTCAGAAAAAACATATCGGTGAAGAGAAAATCAACATTAAATAAATATATATGTACATTTTTAAAATCAGGTTTCTCGGCCAAGTACACTTGCTTATATAAGGAATTTGGGTCTCTGCATTTATCCCATCCGTGAATTAGTGAACAAACACAGCACACTCACAGTGAGGTGAAGCAAAAACAGACCTGGAGCAGTGAGTTGCCTTGACACAGCGGTGCTCGGGGAGCAGTGAGGGGTTAGGTGACTTGCTCAAGGGCACTTCAACCGTGGATGTGGGTACAGGAGAGCAGTGCTCAACCTCTTCCCCCAACCACATCTCTCCTACTGGTCTCAAGCCCGAAGCCCTAACCAAATAATTTTGGGCTTAACTGTAAACTAAAGTATAATTTACTTTTATCAACTGTAACTGATGTTAGGTTTCTCATATCAGGTGTCAGAGGGGAAACCTCCACTGTGTTCTCCAGTGTGGGGCAGAAAGCCACTCTGCCCTGTGGTAACTTGGTTCATCCTGACTGCTCCAATGCAACATGGAATTACAGTGGTGGTGGAGCTACAGTTGAATTGGTTGAACTTGGGAAGGTTAAAGAATGTACTGACCCTTCCAACTCAGATCATTGTAAGAGAGCTAAGAGGCTGAGTCTGCACTCTAACTGTTCTCTGCACATCACTGAAGTCACCACTGATGATGCTGGACTCTACATCTGTCAGCAGTATGGGGGAGAGGGTGGAGCCAAAATCAGAGATGATGTTCCAGTTCATCTAGCAGTAATGTCTGGTACGTTTTCCTTTGTTCCAGCAATCAGAGGTCAGGTCACACAAGGTGCCATTGTCTAAAACAAATCATCAGAAAAGTCACATGGTGATTAACTCTGTCAGTGCTCAATAATTGTATACACCATTTCTGTGTAAAGGTCTCAAATACTGATGAGGTCATTACATTACCCCAATGTCCCCCCAAAGTGACTGAGAAGCAGACAGGAAGTCATGTGACTCTCCACTGTGTCCTGCACACACATGACCACTGTGGAGGATCAGTGGGAGATAAAGGAGTCCGTCTGAGCTGGGTGGACAACAGAGGGACTGGAAACAACAACCGCCAGAGCAAATCAAGATCTTTTTGTAACATCACACTGACTGAGGAGCTTAGAGATCCATACCGCAACAAAACTAACTGGAAATGCCAGCTGACTGTAGGGAAGGGTAAGACGTTTGCTAACTACACCATCAACAATAAAGTTGACTTTTATTGCTACTACTATTTGCAGAGGAAAATGTTATTAGTTAAGTTGTCTGGAGGACATTTAGTTTTGACATCCTCATGATATCCTTGTCCTGAATGTGGAATTATGTAAAAGAATGAGTGTGAATGTTTTGTACACTCATCTTCTACGTGTTTCCTTGACAGCACACTAAGGGCGTTTTCAGGCCGACAGAGAACAGTGCCGGTGCCGAACCGGCCGACGTGTTCACGCCAAAAATCAGAGCATTCGGGAACCTGAAAAGTTGGTTCCCAATGCGAACCAAGAAAAACTTGGTTTTTCCAAGCGAACCGTGACGACAAGGTACACGTCAGCAGGTTCATCCAGGTCATACGCGGCAAAATAAATAGAAAAGAAAACGTGTGTGCTTGCTGTGACGGCTTCCTTGCAGTGACATCTGCTTTTGTATGGCCATTTTGTGGCAATTCAACACCCCCTGTCGATGACGCATCACAGGTTCACTTAAATAGTTCACCTGTAAGCACTTTGGTTCGCAGTGTAATTGGTGCGGGAACCAGCACCGGCACTGTTCTGGCCGGCCTGAAAACACCCTAACTGGGATGGAGTTTTGTGACTGAATGCATACCTTGCTATCAGCAATATTACACGAGTCGAATTAGGTTCCATCTGACCAACATTCTATTGACCACACAAATGTTCACAAATGTCCAGAGCGCCCTCTTACAAAGTTCCAATATTCTAACCTCTAAATGCTCCCTGAATCTGAAATTTCAGTATGCTATTTGCACTTGTGCGAAATTAACTGAGACACTATTGATTTGAAACATCCTAATTTTATTCATGATAGCTACTTTTTATTGTGTCATTAAACAGATGTTAATTCCACATCTTCCTCAACCTCTGTACCAAAATCCTCTACACCAAAGACATCAATGGACACCCCGTCCAACTCAGACTCATCAGGTACAGCATGAATGTGAATGTGATTATTATTTTCCACACAGACGGTCAAACCAGCTTAATCATCCCCATCTTCTACTGACCATGTTATATTATGCGTCGCTTTGAGTACATTAGGAATCTGATATCTTTATGAAAGAAGCAACTCTTGTTGAGTTTCATGGAATTCTATTGTGGGCATCTCCTTCAAGGATTTCCGTCTCCTCTGTCTCTCTCTCAACGATCTCTATTTCTTTCTTTCCTCAGTCACCCCAGGTGTTCCTCTGATAGCTGGAGTTGGTGTCCCACTTGGTCTGTTGGCTGCTGCATTGATAATTGTGGTGATGCACAAGAGAAAGACAAGTGAGTGTTTCCCAGGCAACACTGTAAACAATCAGCACCAGTGGCTATGCAATTCTATCTTCTATCTTCTATTTGTTAATGTTCTATTTCAGATGCTGGTCGAGAGACAAAGCACACAGCAGTGTATGGACTTTTCACAGACATCATTATACAACATTTTATAACATCTATGAACGACTGACTTTAACTAGTCTGGGTGAACCAAGATAAATCTGTGAGCACTTCATCCACCCACCTTCCCATTAAATTCCATCTCTGAATCACCAAAAACTCAGGAACCAATCACAACCCTTTATCCAGCATGGGGTGGACTTAATATGATGATAGACAGAGGAGAGCGGTTAGCAGTGCTGTTGATCGTTGATCAATGGTTGTGTCGATGGTGTTAATGTTAAATGACACAAGTGTGGAAATGAGTGCATCTAAAATGAATTTAAATCTTAACCGCATCTATAAGCATTTAAAAAAAGGTTTTGAGATCAGTGGTCACGCCTTCATATTTTTTTATCCTGTAAATGTTTGTCAGGGTAGTATTAATTTTTGATATTATTATATGTTGTTTGTTTACAGAATCAGTACACTGCTGTGACCTACTGCATCATGCAGTTATCTGGCGTTGAGGACCAGAACAGCAGCGGACCAGCCGCAGGACCAGAGTATTCCAGTGCTGTTTATGCCACCGTCCAGTAGAGTGACAAGACACAGAGTTAATACAGACACATGCATAGGCATATACACGTACGTTTATGCATGCAGGCTTGCACAGATGTACAGGCACACATACACACAGCATACATACAGTACACACACAAATTTCCCCTCACAGCTCTTTCAGTGGTTAGCGTTGACGACTGACTGTGGGTGTGATCTTTGTCAGTACACCCCATCCCAACCCCTTAAAAGTACACTTCACCGATTAGCATTAAGCTTTGTATCTTTAGAAAACCAGTCATGTTTTTGAATGGTCATGCATCATTCCCTCAGTTTGCCTTGAGATGAGAGAAATACGGATTTCAATGTTGGACTTCCTGCTTTCAGTGATGTAAAAATCATCATTTTACATCATTGAAAGCAGGAAGTCCTATTCATGGGTTTCATTTAAATCTGCATTTCTCCTATCTCAAGACAAACTGAGGGAATGATGCATGACCATTCAAAAACATGACTGGTTTTCTAAAGATACAAAGCTGCTAATCGGTGAAGTATCCCTTAAATTGCTGTTCTCAGAGCAGCAATTAATACTGTAATATTGACATGCTTGATAAATGGGTTTTATACATAATGTGCCATTGTTGACTTTTAACAATTTTGCAATAAAGCCAAAGAACCTATATTGCCGGCCTTTGACATATACAGTACATTGTCATACTAGTCTTGTTATTGTCTAGCACTATTAATCTATACATTTTCACATACAACTTCCAAATTCTGAGGCCCCTAATGTTACTGTTAGAGCTGTCCTATGGAGAATACCCCAAGACACCCCACATATCTGTTAATAATCTGATAAACTACAGCAGCAGCGTTTGCAGCCTCAGAGCTACTTCCTCCAACTAGCCGTGCACAGATGTACAAAAGTCCAGGGGGTAGCAGCCTCATAATGGGCGTGAGGTGTCAAACCACAGCCAAGGAGGATGTCAGAAGTGATATCATAACTACAGAATCAGGAGTACTTGTCTCCATCAATCACCAGTGGGGACTAGCGTTAGCTTTAGGTTTAGCTACTGTTAGCATCCATGACGGCGTGCATGTGTATTTATGTCACTGAGTCTCTCACTTACCGTTACACAAGCTTAGCGTGTAACAACTTAATAACACAACAACTAGTGTTAATGTTCATAGCAACACATGCCGACTCAAGCATGGAAACATGAAGGGAAGGCCACACCCAGATTTCACATTATAACAGAATGTCAGGAAAGTCTGTATAATTCAGCCACTGGAATGAATGGGGGTGGCACTTCCTCCCTCTGTCCAGTTCTATATAATACCTCCATGAGAGAGACACATGGGCACAAAAGATGAGCAGGGGAATTGTAATCACTGTTAATTTAATGTCATTATTTATGTCCATATGGTTTTAAAACATGAAAATTGACACACTATATCAATAAGTCATTCAAACATAATATTGCTGATATCACTGCGCCCATGGTACGTTTGCAACTTGCCTTGATTATTACGCCAGATGAGAGTGTAGTTCCATGTCAAATCAGCCTAGAACAAAATATCAATTGTTTAGTCTTGAGGTAGTCAAACAAAGGTAACAAACTTTTTAGTGTTTTTGATGAAATCCAATATGGTGGCATAGTTGATTATGTTGATGTCACAAGTTTGCATCAGCCGACTAAAGACTTCCCAAAGTATTGCCACCCAGCTAGCACGCACAAGTTGTATCTACGTTGACATCCCACTGAGCAAAAAGTGATCCAAAATATGTCCAGAAGACGTGGTCGCCGAACTCCAGAAGACGTCTTCAGAGTCAGAATGAATTTTTTTAATAAGTCTTTCTCTCTTTTGTTTTTCTGAATGTTGTATAGATGTCTCATTTTGGATTTTATATACAGTACATGTCAGGAGAAGATCTTTGAAAGACTTAATTGATGAACATCCAGAAGACGCCTTTTCTGGACGTTCAATAGATGTCTTATTTGGGGTGTTATATAGACGTTGTTAAAAGACATTTGAAAGTCAGAATTATTGAACATCCAGAAGATGTCCTCAGAGTGGCCAGAACTAAAGTTTTAGATATGATTCTTTTGGGTTCATTGACATTTCTGACATTCTATAATCAGGTTATACAAGTCCAACCACTATTTATACCACTCGCTTACTCTCTACAGTATATCTCAGTCATGGTTACCCTAATTTATTTCTTCTTATTCAGGCGTTACAGAACTTTCATGGTCACAAATGAAAAAAAAAAAAAAAAAAAGATTTAATTTGTTTGTTTGTTCTGAAATTAACATAGAATGGAGCAAAGCCTCGTGGGGTGATGGATATGACCGCACTTGGGTAAAAGCTGTTCCTGAGTCTGTTGGTTTTTGATCGTATTATTCTGAACCTCTTGCCGGATGGCAAAGGTTCGATCAAAGAATGTTCCGGGAGAGTGTTTAGTGTTCAGTCTTTGTATGCCTTTGTATATGCTGTATATCCTGTTGGCATAGATTGAGTCCAGCCTTGGGAGGCCTATACACACAATGCATTGTGCCGCCTTCTCCACTCAGATTAGGCCATGTCTCTCTGCAGCAGTGCAGGTATCAGTATTTCAGCACATAAATGCTCCTTTAATGACTATAGCTGGATATGAGCCTGTGTGGTGATGGCAATCCACAAAAGTTACAGTAATAAACTAGCGACTTGTATGCCATTTCACAGACTGTTAAACTTTGTTCTCAAATTATGTAAAAAGAATGTTCATGTTGTCACAAGATTTACACTCATTTTCATCCCCTTTCAACAACTTAATTTTTATATTTTTTATCACAGTTACTTCACTAGATCAGATATTCATGTTTAGCCTGCCCTACTATTTACAGATGGTACGGGTTGAGAATGCTCCTTTCTTTCCCGCACATCGGGACTCCCGAAGCATCGGGACTTTAATTAAAACTGCAACCGCAAGGGGGCAACATAAGACCGCCTTAATAAAAGGAAGGTTCGGCTCATACCGGAAAACACGGAAAAACCCGAAGACACCGCGCTGGTGACAAGCGGAGAAAAGAGACATCACGCTCGGCATGTCAGATTGCAGTTTCAGAGTTTTCGAATGTTTTACAGCGTACCTCACAGCTGGCTCTCTCACTCGACGTAGCCTATAACTCAGTCAGTCCAGTAGAGATGCCAGAGCAACGTTTTGGTCAATGGAGAGGGAGAGAAATGCTCCGCATATCCGTCTCATTTAATCCGTCTCATTTAATCATTAAAATGAAGGTGATGACTGGCGAAATTATAATCAAACGACGTTTCAATAAACCATTGTTGAAATTAATGAAAATGGTTTTAGAAGCCTTCAATTCAACCTGAAAGACTCGATATAGGCAACCTTAGATTAATTCATTAATTCATTACGGTTACAAGACCGCATTTCCGTGAATAGGCTATTATTGTCAAGGCGAAGACGAAAGAGATGGACAAGATGGACATTTAGGCTACATTTATGTTAGGAATACTTAGAAATGTGTAGGCCTATAGGCTATTTTAAAACGGAGGCATGTTCATTTTAACCGGCGACGCTGGGTAGCTTACCCAGCACTTTATCACAGATTTTGTCCCCACCACTTTTGACAACTGAAAATAAAACGTATTTAACAGAAATATCTTTAATAGGCCTACATGCCTATCATGTCACTTTACTTATAACCGTAGGCTACATGATTGGAGAAGATCGCGCATTTTGTAACATTATAACAATGGATGGTCAGATATGCGATAGGGCAGTGAGGTTGATTCATTGTAACCATCGACTAGTAGGCCTAGCTCCGCAAAAGAAGTTTCTAGCAACTTAGAATATATGGATCTCGTTATGCATGTTCATGTTGATTCAGAGACAGACATAGACTACCGTGGGCTACTGTGCGTCAATATAACAGCATTTTATCATGTGGTGAATTAATGACTAACGTCAGTTTAATATGTCAGAACTTTTGATCGGCGTTTCAAGTGCATGCCGCGAATAGGCTAAATGAACTCGACTGACTGAATCCTTTATATTTCTTAGCTAAGTGCGAAGAAATTGACACTCGAACTGTGGCGTAAATGGTTGAGGCATCTTAATCATACGTCAGCGACCGGGGTTCAAAACTTAGCCTACTCTTCGAACCTCCGGAACCCATTAAGACAAGAGGCATTATTTTATTAAAAAGTTTTGCGATTTTTTTATGATTGCGATGTCTGCTGAAAAGAAAAGTTAATATGTGAATTCGTGGTTCAGCGCACACACACACACACACACACACACACACACACACACACACATTTTTACATTTACATAATAGGGCTCGGGCACACGCCTTGCATTCTAGGAATATCGCCGCCATTTGGTAGCGCACTGAACGTAATATCCATTCATTCAGATGCACAAGACAAGAAGCAGAAATAGTAGCGATTTATTCTTTTCCTCTTGCGATCGTGGGTTGCACTGTTACACCCCACTACACAGCAACATACTACCAAGAAGGCAAAAACTAAGTAACAGGAACACACTAAAAGGCGGGAGTAAATCCATAGTAATCCATAGTAAACTAAGGAGTGAAGCTGCCAATGTGGCTGTGCCCGCGAAGTTTTGATGTCATGATCCCGAGCCCTAGTGTCAGGAAGTGTCTGTCGAGAGAGAGGGGGGAGGGAGGCAATCGTCCAATGCCGCATACAGGTAGGCTATAATGTCTAGTGAACTGGTTAGACAAGTGTGGGGGAGGGGGAATGATCGCACAAGACAATTGCTCTTCATGAAATGGGTAGTCTCACAGACGTTTGTCGATGTTTAAACGTAGCCTACTACATCACTTGCGAAATCGGACGTGGCACATAGAATTATTAGGCTACTGGATTTAATATAGCATAGACTTTGTTCATCCTATATTAGCCTATATTAAAATGTAATGTGCTGCGGGGAAGCATTGGGGAAGTCAGTTTAAGTTGTCCTGTAACAATTTGCCTCTTATTATAAGAGTATGCAGCCACTACGCACATAATAGTCTAGGTTACGGGCGGATGCGAGCAACCCCATGCAAAAGAAGGCCTTAAGTTAACGGACTGAAGGCCTGTTTACATGTCAAACATGCATTAAATCTAAGAAACGAAAAACACAAATATCATGTACAGTTAATGACTTCGTGGCCACTATGCGCAACTGCATCGCGCAGTGAGCTGAAGGATAGGAGGACCGACACTTATTAACACAAAGCTTTGTAAAGCACTAACAACCACCCCTCAAAGTTCATTGTCCATAAGTCCAAACAATAAGTATAAAAATCCGACAATCCAAAACGATAACGAGATCTCCCAGAAACGAAAAACAAGTTTGTTGAGTAGCCTAGTCCTTCAAACAATCTCAGCTTTTGCGTTTGTTAGATAAAAGGCATTCTGTCCTGCTGTATTCCAATGAGAAAAAATCATCCACAAGGTAGGCTAAGGGTCACGGTAATGCAGCATGCAGGAATCTATATAGGCCTACGCACAAAACGAATGAATGGATTATATCGGCCAAAACGAATGAATGGGTTGGGAGAGTCGTCTGGCTGTGTCAGCAGACTGCAGTCGGTCTCGAGGGGTTAAATAGCGCACGTACTTGAATTTTAATCTGAAGAAGACCAAATCAAATCAAAAAAGAAGGATTTCAAGTGTGCGAACCTTTTTCCATTTTTTTTATGATTTAGCCTACTCTTGTTCTGCACCTTGACCGGGGATGTGCACAAACTTTTTTACTACACTTGAAATTTAAACCAACTCTTCTCTAGCCTATATCCTATAAAAGAAGGATTTCAAGTGTGCGAACCTTTTTCCATTTTTTTATGATTTAGCCTACTCTTGTTCTGCACCTTGACCGGGGATGTGCACAAACTTTTTTACTACACTTGAATTTTAAACCAACTCTTCTCTAGCCTATATCCTATAGCCATACTTTAATAATCAGATGTTATGCTCATTTTTGTAGGCTACACCTCACCGGCAAGCACGCACGCAAATGCTGCTTTTGCACATCTACAATATTGGCCAGGCTATATAGAATAGGCTTTTAGGACTGTATTTTGCCTTCGTGCAACTTTAGTTATGCTCAATCTAAATTATTGTCAGTAAGGATAGGTCATATTACCAAATGGCGAACCTCGAAAATTATTTAGGATATAGAGCCGTGTCCATTACGCATGCAGTTATTTTTTAGGCTATTGTTTTATTTGAGTGTTTTTGTCTACCATGGCAAACATAGTTGAAACGTTCGCTCTAAACTTAAGTATTTCCAATCGGCTTTCACAAAACCGATGAGGTCCAGATCTCAGTGGCCTCATAGCTGCCTACAGCCATGCATAGTAAGCCTAATGATAGCCTAATAGTTATGACATTAATAGCCTATTAATGACCTCATGTCGGAATGGCACGTTGTTTGAAAAAAAAAAAAGTTAAATAGGCCTAGGCCTACCGCCGAGTGGGGATATGTCGGAATGAACAGCGGATACCAGCTGGGTTGTAAAACATTACTGTATTCGTTGATCTTATCGATGCAGTCCTTGCAGCCACTTCTCCCCATCGTAGGAAACTTTCTGTTTAGTAGTGTTGACAACACAAAGGCCTTCACGTTGAGTGGCAGTGCTTGCTTGCCCTTCGATCCATCCCAGTTGGTGGTTTTGCACCTGTCCCTGAGTTATAGTCTATATGAGTAAGCGCTTATATGCTCTAACCGCATAATAAAAGAAGCACCTGCAGCAGTGCTTATGGCAAGGCTATTAACACCTGTCACTGAGCTATGGACAAGCAGTTATGCTCGAAAATTATCATAATAACAGACACACCTAATTGTATGTCTCTATGTTTAAACACATCAAATTAGGAAGCATTTCCGCCGCAACGTTTGCTTTCTTTTTCTGTCGGTCCGCGGTTGCTTGGTCAATTGCGCAGCAAATTATCAGATCACCGGACCTAATTTCACCCCATGTCTCGCGGACCAGCAGCAGTCTCCACGTTTCGCGGCCCATAGTTTGAGAAACGCTGCATTAAAGTGTCATTAGGTTGTAGGCTATATGTTTAGTGATTTCTTTGTGTGTTTTTCATTGTAGTGTGTGTGCATTGAGTAGTTCCTTAAAATACGGAACAAAGAGCGTCCCGTAGCCTATCTGTTCAATACGGAAGAAGACTAACTATTACTTATATATTTCTTATAACGAAACGCGAAGAAAAAATACGAGGACTGACCATCTCGTTTCTCCGCGTTTCCCCCAATACCATGGCGACAAAGAGAAATAAATATGATTTGACATTTAAGCTGATTGCTGACAAATTTGCCACACAATTCGGGAGAAGCAGCGGACAGGAGCGCCACCACAAGCAAGCACTTCTAGCCCAAATTAACATGGCAACGTTGCCTATGACTAAAGTGTCTAAGTAGGCTAGTCCTACTAATATTACATTTGATTGGTAGCATGTTTGTAGCGCGCCAGTTTACCCATCCCCTACATCAAAACAGCTTAGAATCAATCAAAGAATCAGCTGTGTCGGCGTTAGGCTGTAGGCGATTATCTATAACCATTTTCATTCATTTCAACAATGGTTCATTGAAACGTTGTTTGAATAATTTCGCCAGTCATCACCTTCATTGTAATGATTAAATGAGATTAAGGAGTCGACTATTGACGGATATGCGGTCTTCATCATTTTGAAATGCGGGATGAAACTTTCTGCCACCTGGTGGTTGTTTGGGTACATTGCCTTAGGCTCGAAAAAAATCGGCTTGACGGCCTGCGGGATCTCTTCGGGAGTCCCGCGGGAGAAGGTGCATTCTCAACCCGTACCCACTGTAATGGAGAATCAACATCAGAACAGACTCAACATTAGTTTCTCTCCCCTCCTGATGTTCTTTGTCTTTCAGTTTGTGTGTGGAAGCAAAAACTCCAACTTTGTCCTTGTCTCCATCACTTCAACCTCTGGTGGTGCATCCATGTGTGTATACTTTGAAATGTATTAAACAGATCAATTCATAACCACCAAAGTCCAGGGATAAATTGTTTATCTAAATATTCACCTGCATTTACATAATGTCACCACAAGAGTGCAGTAAATCCAAATATTGAGATTTGATGTGTAGGATAAAACGATGAAAAAACGAAAATACGATATTTAACAATACATGAACAACAATAGCATATTCTGTTATAATAATTAATATGTATTTGTTTGAAATGATATACCTGTTTTAAAACACAGTGCATAGGCTAAAATTGCAAAAAGCAGGTTTAATTACATCAATTGTTTGTGTGTGTGTGTGTGTGTTTGAGTGTATGAGAGAGAGAGAGAGAGAGAGAGAGAGAGAGAGTGTGTGTGTGGTGTCTCTGTGTCTGTCCTTCCTGTTCCGTACCATATCCGGCTGTTCCATAATAAAAACCAGACGCTGTGTGACTTCAGGGGGGTGTGTCCAGGTGTGCGGCCCCTGGAGACCAAATTATTATTTTCTTTATCAGGCCAGTGGAGTGACACGCCCTGAAATTGGTGTGTGCCCTGGTGTTGCAGTATCTCAGGAATCCTAACATTCTTGAGATGTGTTGTTGGCACATCACTTCATAGTTTCGATAAAATAGTAAAATTTGTAAATTTTTAACATTTGATAATGTTATCTATTTCCTTTCTGTAATTATGTTCACGCAATTTGCAGATTATCACTTTTTGCTTTTAGTGTCCAATCGACCTTGGCAATGGTGGTGTAGATCACTGTTGTGTATAATGTTGGATGTAGATACATAAATATTCGTTGTGTGAAATGTTGGTGATTGCATTGGCTTTAGATTTAAAAATATATATATATCTCAAGGAGAAAACAAACATACATTTTACACAGAACACATCTTTATTGTTCAGGATTTATAGGCTCAATAAAAATGTCCCGTATGAAACACTTTTCGCGATTTGTTTACAACATATTGAAAATGTCAAGAAAAGACAATGTTTTCTGTTGCAAAGTGATATTTCCCACACAGCAGAAGTGATATATATATAAATGTTTTTAAAACACACATTGAAGTAAACCCACCTAAAAGCACTGTCATCCACTTATTCAGAAAGTAAAGGTCCCTGATTTGGTTAATCAATAATAAAAATATGTTTCTTGCATGTGTTAAAAAAATACAGTAACCCACTTGTATAGTCTAAGTAACATTTTAATATTGATTAAAGCTCAGCCATTTCAAGCACTTCTTGTGCTACCTTATACATTTCCTTCAATCCCTCATCAAGCACAGCTTTTGTGGTAACATAAGATATCCCAGCTGCTGCCACACTTCCAACACCAGGGACGAGGACACACAATGCCTCAATACCACCTGCTGCCAAAAGTCGTCCTGCCATTGCTGTGTTAAGAAATGTTTTACTAGCAATCGCCTGGACAAGTTTAGATTCTTTAACCTTTTCTAGTATTCGCTTGTCTACTCTCTTGCCCAGCTTTGTAAGGGATTTGTCATCTAGACCAAAGGAATGGTAGCATGTGGTGAAGTAAGATACTACCATGGCAACATCACATGCAGCTGACAGGCCTGGCACTGGAGCTGCTGCTATGCCAGCTGATGCAGCAGCCAAAGCCCAGCTTGTTTTCTTGAATATCTTGTATTTCTTTTCAAGACACTGCTTGGAATAAACTGGCAAACTCAGAACAAGGGCATCTCTCTTGTGATCTGGAAGATCTGTCTCCAGAGCTTTTTGGAGCTCTTTGAAATCAAATCTATCTAGGTCACAAGATGAGATCAAGAAGACGTGAGGAGATCCCATTTCCTTGAGATTTTGCTCACAATCCTCTCTTATTGTTTGACAAGTTTCATTCTCCATCACCCCTCTTCTTGCAGCATTTGCTACATCTTGGTCAATCATTGAACGAACAAAGTAGAAATTCTTTCCCGTCCCCTTAATTTCCTTTGCCAACAATAGGTCATTCTCTGTGAACCTTTTTCCACCAACTATGATAAAGAAGTCATAGATTTGAAATGTTACATCTTTCATGTAGGTCTTTGCTTTGAACTTTGGGCTTCCAATCCCGGGCAGGTCCCAGATCTTCACATTGGGCATAGATGGGTGTTTGTACATGGCACACTCAGTGGTGGTTTCTTTCTCCCCAATTTTTGCAGCTAATTCATCTGCATCACCGACCCCTCTGATGGCATTCACTAAGGAAGACTTTCCTGCCCCAGTTACTCCTGTTATAGCAATGTTGAGCACCACATTATGCAACTTATCTAGTACTTCTCTGGCTTTAGCCATGGCCGGTTCCAAGGCTGGTGTACTAGAATCATTCAATAAAGCATTGGTATCATCCTGCTGATCAGCCATGATCTAAAAGGAAACGGTAACATTTCATTACATAGTGGAATGTAGAAAGCAAGTTCAATTACATGACCATGTATGTGCAAGAATAAAGGCATGTTGACAAAAATCTGAAATGTGCATGCAATGTACAGTATCAGTGATTTATTTTATTTGATTAAAGTGGCACACACCAGAGAAAGTAAAAGTCTGGCTTCAGAAAGTAAGTCCTGCCATGTATTAGGCTGCGTTCAGACTGCCAGCCAAAATCCGATTTTTAGCCCATTCAGATTTGTATCGGATGTCACTTTTGAAGTCTGAACAGTGACAGATCACATGAAATCCGATTTTTGCAAAACGGTTGCAAACCACATCCAGGAGGTAGTTTCATATTGCATTCGTATCGGATATGGACAGATGCGTCTCAGTCTGAACTCCCAACACTCAGATCGGATTTGACTGCCCATGACGTGACTTTACGTGCAAGACCGCCCACCTATTTTGAGTTGTAGAGCAACGTTACGGCTATGTCTTTTGACCATGTTATGTTAAACGTGACTTAACAATACTCAGTGCTAAATAGAGCATTATGCAGTCCCTGCTCTGTTTCTATGGAAGTTGCAAGAATCCACATTGTTCTATTAAATGCCGTTAAATAATTAGATAGCCTTCCAACAGTTTGAAGCGGAGCTTGCCACTGATTGGTTTCGGTTTCTGTCGCGCAAATGCGCACACGTATGCATGCATTCAATGAACACTCACCTAGTTGTATTGTTCTATGTTTAATCACACCAAATTAGCAAGTATTTCCTGCTGAAGGCAGAAATGTTTGTTTTCGTTGCTACAGCAACCTGTCAGATCTGTTACTAATGTGACCCAGTCTGAACAGAGCCATATCCGATTTGGACACTTGCTTAAGGCAGTGTGAACAGTCAGCCCTAAAAATATTCGGATATGAGAAGGAATCAGATTTGAATCAGATTCGTCTGCAGTCTGAACGCGGCCTTAGTTCTACCTATGCACTTATCACAGGTGATTTCTTATTAGATGATCTACCTGGCTTCAGACAAAGATTGTTATGGCGGAGCAAGATACTTAATCAGAAGCTTCGATTTTATGCAGTGACTGTTCCATGGAAGTTTATAGCCTCTGCTCGATTCAGGTTTCCAGAAGTGGCTTCTGATTAAATATATTGCTCTGCAATTTATACTGTTTGATTAAGAGTTGTGTTAATTAGAATCAGCTGAATAAGTGAATGGTTGGAACACAAATGTGACAGGACTTTCACTTTCTGAAGCTGGTCTTTTCCAACTCTGGCACACAAACAAAGTTAGAAACAGTGAAGGACAATGTGAAAAAAACAGATATGGCCTATTGTCTGTGGAGTGTGACAGTCACCTAAGTGATGGCTATTAGAAATATGACATACCACATGAACAACATAAATTAAGTATAAAGTCTGCAAAGTACAAGACTGAAAGAACAATTATGTGAACTAAGGTGTATTATTGAAAGTGTAACCGATTTGAACATTAAAGTGGCAAGTGCATCATTTAATGACTTGGATTTATATAGCGCCTTTCATAGTACTCAGTACTCAGTACTCAGTACCATGGTACACAGACCTCTGGACTGGTTAAGATGCACTATGAACTGGTCGATTTTAGAATTACAAATCAGAATAAATTGAACATGTGGTTAAACTTACAATGAAAGTCTTCACTTTTGCCAAAAGCGATGCTGGAACTGTGTCCTTGTAGTTGTAGTAATGTGTCTCTTCCACACTTCCACTCATGTGAACTTCAGTAGTGTCAGTGTGTGGGGTGAACTGTGTTTCAGGTTTTAAACCATACAATGACTTGTAAAGGTGGAGCTTACAGTAGATCTGGGTGGGGATTGTAACTGCTGTCTGTTGAATATTCAGCAGTGGTTTTGTCCATGTGAGGATTGCCCACTCTTCACCACATAAAGCCTACCTTACATTGACAGACTTTGCAAAGATTTGGAAAAGATTTTTGAAAGACTATACTGTCTCAGACCCTCTCACATCTAAAGACAATTCATTGAGTTTTTAGTCACAGTTTAGCCACAGGCCAGTCTCAGATTAGGATTTTGCAAAGACTGTGGGTCACTATTTACAAGACTGCTGCTAGATTCCTTCAAATTATTTCCACCGTGCACTAGGCTACACGTCATCATCAACAGGAACTCACATGATAGCCTACTCATATCAAAGTATTTTTTTCGCGTTTTGTGCAGCATTGTTTGATGTGTGACATCACTAACAGATATAGAATAGCATAGTTAACATTTTAACATACCTGTTAGAAATCATTAGTTAAGTTAGAACAGGAATGTTTAAGCTTTAAAATGTCTACCTTAACACTATCAACTCTCTTTAAACTATGCAACCACCATGTTTACCCTAGCTACACCTTAATAACCATATCTACATTATCTATCTATAATTTTTTTTTTGCATTTTCATGCACTGGTAATTCCTTGGAATTGCATTTCTAGTTACAGTGCATGAAAATGCACTGTACTGTTCTTCCTAGTCTTCTTATTACAGTGCATGAAAATGCACTGTACTGTTCTTCCTATTCTTCTTATTATTAGAGTGCATGCAAATGCACTCTACTGTTATCCGACATCTTCTTATTATTATCGATATTATTATTCTTCTTCTAACGCTTTTTGTGCGTTCAATTCAGCTTCAACCGTTCGACGTAGAAACTTCATTCAAACTGCGCTGCGTAGGTCTTACTTAGGTGACTTCAGCTATGTAATTTTCAACTTTGTAACTTTTATACTTTTTGAACTATTAAATAAAAACTATTAAAATTTTCCCATAGACTTAACATTGGATTATGACATCATAATAGGGCAATTAGAATGTTATGCCAGGTGGCCAGCCCCACCTGCAGCAGCTCTGTCTCTCTCAGGCTTTAAGCATACAATCTCTCTGTGAAGACTACATATCCTGTAAACTGTACTACATATCCTGTAAACTGTTTCCTCTGTCCACAACTGTTTCAAAATAAAAGTCCTCACTGCAATAATACACTATTAAATAATTTAACCATTGAAACTACTCAACTATTTAACTGTTCAACCATTCAAACTGTCAGTTATCATCAACTATGCCTCCAGTCAACTATATGAAACCTCCATGTACCTAGCAACCAACATAGCAACCATTACAATTAAGCGTTTATGACAGTTTCCAGCAACCAACATGTTTATACTGCAGTAACTTCTTTATTCCTGATAGTGGCCACCATGGATACCCTATCAACAAATGTTTCAAAATAAAAGTCCTCACTAGCAAGTTAGCTAGTTAGCATAGTTAGCATTGTTAGCATAGTTAGCATTTTTAGCATAACTGCTAGAAATGATTAGCTAAGTTAGCTAATCAACCTGGTTAGCATTGTTAACATTGTTAGCATGTTTAGCATAACTGTTAGAAATGATTAGCTAAGTTAGCTAATCAACCTGGTTAGCATAGTTAGCATTTTTAGCGTAACTGCTAGAAATCATTAGTTCAGTTAGAACTGTAATGTTTAAGCTTTAAACTGTCTACCTTCACACTATCAGCTTTCTTTAAACTATGCAACCACCATGTTTACCCTAGCTACACCTTAGTAACTATATCTACATTATCTACTGTATCTATACATTTTTGCATTTTCATGCACTCGTAATTTCCCTGGAATTACATTCTCTAGTTATTAGAGTGCATGAAAATGCACTCTACTGTTATCCGATATCTTCTTATTAGAGTGCATGAAAATGCACTCTACTGTTATCCGATTTATTCTTATTTTTATTTTTCCTCTAACGTTTTTGTGCGTTCAATTCAGCTTCAACCGTTTAACGTAGAAACTTCATTCAAACTGTGCTGCGTAGGTCTTACTTAGGTGACTTCAGCTTTGTATTTTTCAACTTTGAAAACTTAATCGTTGAATTTATATTAATTTTTTAAACCATTTTTTCTCCCATAGACTTAACATTGGATTATGACATCATAATAGGGCAATTAGAATCTTATGCCAGGTGGCCAGCCCCACCTGCAGCAGCTCTCTCTCTCTCTCAGGCTTTAAGCATACAATCTCTCTGAAGACTACACATATCCTGTTAAACTGTTTCCTCTGTCCACAACTGTTTCAAAATAAAAGTCCTCACTGCAATAATACACTATTAAATCATTTAACCATTGAAACTACTCAACTATTTAACTGTTCAACCATTCCAACTGTCAGTTATCATCAACTATGCCTCCAGTCAACTACATGAAACCTCCATGTACCTAGCAACCAACATAGCAACCATTAAAATTAAGCGTTTATGACCGTTTCCATAGCAACCAACATGATTTTACTACAGTAACTTCTTTATTCCTGATAGTGGCCACCATAGATACCCCATCAACAAATGTTTCAAAATAAAAGTCCTCACTAGCAAGTTAACTAGTTAGCATGGTTAGCATTGTTAGCATAGTTAGCATTTTTAGCATAACTGCTAGAAATGGTTAGCTAAGTTAGCTAATCAACCTGGTTAGCATTGTTAGCATTGTTAGCATAGTTAGCATTTTTAGCATAACTGTTAGAAATGATTAGCTAAGTTAGCTAATCAGCCTGGTTAGCATTGTTAGCATTTTTAACATAACTGCTAGAAATCATTAGTTCAGTTAGAACTGTAATGTTTAAGCTTTAAACTGTCTACCTTCACACTATCAGCTTTCTTTAAACTATGCAACCACCATGTTTACCCTAGCTACACCTTAGTAACTATATCTACATTATCTACTGTATCTATACATTTTTGCATTTTCATGCACTCGTAATTTCCCTGGAATTACATTCTCTAGTTTTTATTTTTATTTTTCTTCTAACGTTTTTGTGCGTCCAATTCAGCTTCAACCGTTTAACGTAGAAACTTCGTTCAAACTGCGCTGCGTAGGTCTTACTTAGGTGACTTCAGCTTTGTATTTTTCAACTTTGAAAACTTTATCGTTGAATTTATATGAATTTTTTAAAACTTTTTTTCTCCCATAGACTTAACATTGGATTATGACATCATAATAGGGCAATTAGAATCTTATGCCAGGTGGCCAGCCCCACCTGCAGCAGCTCTCTCTCTCTCAGGCTTTAAGCATACAATCTCTCTGAAGACTACACATATCCTGTTAAACTGTTTCCTCTGTCCACAACTGTTTCAAAATAAAAGTCCTCACTACAATAATACACTATTAAATCATTTAACCATTGAAACTACTCAACTATTTAACTGTTCAACCATTCCAACTGTCAGTTATCATCAACTATGCCTCCAGTCAACTACATGAAACCTCCATGTACCTAGCAACCAACATAGCAACCATTAAAATTAAGCGTTTATGACCGTTTCCATAGCAACCAACATGATTTTACTACAGTAACTTCTTTATTCCTGATAGTGGCCACCATAGATACCCTATCAACAAATGTTTCAAAATAAAAGTCCTCACTAGCAAGTTAGCTAGTTAGCATGGTTAGCATTGTTAGCATAGTTAGCATTTTTAGCATAACTGCTAGAAATGGTTAGCTAAGTTAGCTAATCAACCTGGTTAGCATTGTTAGCATAGTTAGCATTGTTAGCATAGTTAGCATTTTTAGCATAACTGTTAGAAATGATTAGCTGAGTTAGCTAATCAGCCTGGTTAGCATAGTTAGCATTGTTAGCATTTTTAGCATAACTGCTAGAAATCATTAGTTCAGTTAGAACTGTAATGTTTAAGCTTTAAACTGTCTACCTTCACACTATCAGCTTTCTTTAAACTATGCAACCACCATGTTTACCCTAGCTACACCTTAGTAACTATATCTACATTATCTACTGTATCTATACATTTTTGCATTTTCATGCACTCGTAATTTCCCTGGAATTACATTCTCTAGTTATTACAGTGCATGAAAATGCACTGTACTGTTCTTCCTAGGCTTCTTATTACAGTGCATGAAAATGCACTGTACTGTTCTTCCTAGGCTTCAACTTCTTATTATTACAGTGCATGAAAATGCACTGTACTGTTATCCCTAGGCTTCTTCTTCTACTACTTCTTATTATTCTTCTTCTAACGCACGCAATTCAGCTTGAACCGTTTAACGTAGAAACTTCATTCAAACTGTGTTACGAAGGTCTTGCTTAGGACATCAGCGCAATGTATTTTTTAACTTTGTAACTTTTATACTTTTTAAACTATAAATTAAAAACTATTAACAATTTCCCCATAGACTTAACATTGCTCATTATGACATCACGGCAGCAATTAGAATGTTACCCCAGCTGGTCAGCCACCTGGGCACCAACTGTCAGTTTCTCTCAGGCTTTCAATCTCTCTGAAGACTACATATTCTGTTCCCCTGTATCCTCTGCGCACAACAGTATCAAGTCCTCCTAATTCCATCCAACTTTATATCCATTCATCTTCTTCAAACCATTCACTCATCCACCCAATCTAAACAGTCTGCCTATCAACAACATCAATTAGACGCTCTACATTGAACTTTTAAACAATCTACTCTGTCTCAGGCTGGCTCTCTTAAGACTAGCCAGTTAAATTGATTACACCTGTATCTGTATCCACTACTCTCAGTAGAGAGCTGTGTCTCTCCATTCTACAAGAATATAAGGCACATTCCATCCAACATTCTATCCATTCATCTTCTTCAGACCATTCACTCATCCACCCATTAAACTGTCTATCAACATCTATTAAACAATCTGTCTATCAACATCCATTAAACTCTCTGTATATCAACATTAATTAGACTATCTACATTCAACTTTTAAATTATTTACTCTGTCTCAGGCTTTAAGAGTACTCTGGCTCTCTTAAGACTAGCCAGTTAAATTGATTACACCTGTGTCAACTACTCTCAGAGAGCTGTATCAGTGTCTCTCTTAACAAGAATATAAGGCACATTCCATCCAACCTTCTATCCATTCATCTTCTTCAGACCATTCACTCATCCACCCATTAAACTGTCAATCAATATCTATTAAACAATCTGCCTATCAACATCCATTAAACATTCTGTCTATCAACATTAATTAGACTATCTACATACAACTTTTAAAGTATTTACTGTGGGTCCCTCTCAAGCAGCGTTTATATGTCCTCCCTCGCTCCTCAATGATCTACATAAAGAAAGATAGAAGAAGGGCTAGACTATCCCATTGTTGCCGCTCCATCATTCTTTATGTAGATCAGTGAGGAGCGAGAGAGGACGCGTAAACGCTATGAGAGGCACCTTCTGTCTCAGGCTTTAAGCATACAATCTCATTAAGACTACAGATCCTGTTTCACTACTTCCTCTGTCCACAACTGTTTCAAAATAAAGGTCCTCACTGCAATAATACACTATTAAATCATTTAACCATTGAAACTACTCAACTATTGAACTGTTCAACCATTCCAACTGTCAGTTATCATCCACTATGCCTCCAGTCAACTACATGAAACCTCCATGTACCTAGCAACCTACATAGCAACAATTAAAATTAAGTGTTTATGACTGTTTCCATAGCAACCAACATGATTATACTGCAGTAACTTCTTGTTTCCTGATAGTGGCCACCATGGATACCCTAGCAACAAATGTTTCAAAATAAAAGTCCTAACTAGCAAGTTAGCTAGTTAGCATGGTTAGCATAGTTAGCATTGTTAACATAGTTAACATTTTTAGCATAACTGCAAAAAATCATCAATTAAGTTGGCTAATCAACCTGGTTAGCATTGTTAGCAAATTTAGCATTGTTAGCATAGTTTGCATTTTTAGCATTACTGCTAGAAATCATCGGTTAAGTTAGCTAATCAACCTGGTTGGCATTGTTAGTAAAGTTAGCATTGCTAGCATAATTAGCATTTTTAGCGTAACTGCTAGAAATCATTAGCTAAGTTAGCTAATCAACATTTTAACATGAATAGAAATCATTAGTTAAGTTAGAACTGGAATGTTTCATCTTTAAACTGTCTACCTTCACACTATCAACTCTCTGTAAACTATGCAACCACCATGTTTACCCTAGCTACACCTTAGTAAGCATATCTACATTATCTATCTATTTTTGCATTTTCATGCACTGGTAATTCCTTGGAATTGCATTTCTAGTTCTTCTTCTAACGCACGCAATTCAGCTTCAACCACTTAACGTAGAAACTCCATTCAAACTATGTCGCGTAGGTCTTACTTACGCGATGTGTGCTTTGTATTTTTCAACTTTGTAACTTTTATACTTTTTAAACTATTAGTTAAAAACTATTACAATTTCCCCCATAGACTTAACATTGCTCATTATGACATCACGGCAGCAATTAGAATCTTACGCCAGGTGGCTGGCCACCTGGGCACCAACTGTCAGTTTCTCTGGCTTTAAGCATACAGTCTCTCAGAAGACTACATATCCTGTTAACTGTTTCCTCTGTCCACAACTGTTTCAAAATAAAAGTCCTCACTGCAATAATACACTATTAAATCATTTAACCATTGAAACTACTCAACTATTGAACTGTTCAACCATTCCAACTGTCAGTTATCATCCACTATGCCTCCAGTCAACTACATGAAACCTCCATGTACCTAGCAACCAACATAGCAACCATTAAAATTAAGTGTTTATGACCGTTTCCATAGCAACCAACATGATTATACTGCAGTAACTTCTTGTTTCCTGATAGTGGCCACCATGGATACCCTAGCAACAAATGTTTCAAAATAAAAGTCCTCACTAGCAAGTTAGCTAGTTAGCATGGTTAGCATTGTTAGCATAGTTAGCATTTTTTAGCATAACTGCAAAAAATCATCAACTAAGTTATCTAATCAACCTGGTTAGCATTGTTAGCACATTTAGCATTGTTAGCATAGTTAGCATTTTTAGCATTACTGCTAGAAATCATCGGTTAAGTTAGCTAATCAACCTGGTTAGCATTGTTAGTAAAGTTAGCATTGCTAGCATAATTAGCATTTTTAGCGTAACTGCTAGAAATCATTAGCTAGGTTAGCTAATCAACATTTTAACATGAATAGAAATCATTAGTTAAGTTAGAACTGGAATGTTTCATCTTTAAACTGTCTACCTTCACACTATCAACTCTCTGTAAACAATGCAACCACCATGTTTACCCTAGCTACACCTTAGTAACCATATCTACATTGTATATCTATTTTTGCATTTTCATGCACTGGTAATTCCTTGGAATTGCATTTCTAGTTATTAAACTTCTTCTTCTAACGCTCGCAATTCAGCTTCAACCGTTTAACGTAGAAACTTCATTCAAACTTTGTTGCGTAGGTCTTGCTTATGCCATATGTGCTTTGTATTTTTCAACTTTGCAACTTTTATACTTTTTAAACTATTAGTTAAAAACTATCACCATTTCCCCCATAGACTTAACATTGCTCATTATGACATCACGGCAGCAATTAGAATGTTACCCCAGCTGGTCAGCCACCTGGGCACCAACTGTCAGTTTCTCTCAGGCTCCTCTCTGAAGACTACATATTCTGTTCCCCTGTATCCTCTGTGCACAACAGTATCAAAATAAGTCCTCCTAATTCCATCCAACTTTATATCCATTCATCTTCTTCAAACCATTCACTCATCCACCCATTCTAAACAGTCTGCCTATCAACAACATCAATTAGACGCTCTACATTGAACTTTTAAACAATCTACTCTGTCTCAGGCTGGCTCTCTTAAGACTAGCCAGTTAAATTGATTACACCTGTATCTGTATCCACTACTCTCAGTAGAGAGCTGTGTCTCTCCATTCTACAAGAATATAAGGCACATTCCATCCAACATTTTATCCATTCATCTTCTTCAGACCATTCACTCATCCACCCATTAAACTGTCTATCAACATCTATTAAACAATCTGTCTATCAACATCCATTAAACTCTCTGTCTATCAACATTAATTAGACTATCTACATTCAACTTTTAAATTATTTACTCTGTCTCAGGCTTTAAGAGTACTATGGCTCTCTTAACACTAGCCAGTTAAATTGATTACACCTGTGTCAACTACTCTCAGAGAGCTGTATCAGTGTCTCTCTTAACAAGAATATAAGGCACATTCCATCCAACCTTCTATCCATTCATCTTCTTCAGACCATTCACTCATCCACCCATTACACTGTCAATCAATATAAAACAATCTGCCTATCAACATCCATTAAACATTCTATCTATCAACATTAATTAGACTATCTACATACAACTTTTAAAGTATTTACTGTGGGTCCCTCTCAAGCAGCGTTTATATGTCCTCCCTCGCTCCTCGATCCTCAATGATCTACATAAAGAAAGATAGAAGAAGGGCTAGACTATCCCATTGTTGCCGCTCCATCATTCTTTATGTAGATCAGTGAGGAGCGAGAGAGGACGCGTAAACGCTATGAGAGGCACCTTCTGTCTCAGGCTTTAAGCATACAATCTCATTAAGACTACAGATCCTGTTTCACTACTTCCTCTGTCCACAACTGTTTCAAAATAAAGGTCCTCACTGCAATAATACACTATTAAATCATTTAACCATTGAAACTACTCAACTATTGAACTGTTCAACCATTCCAACTGTCAGTTATCATCCACTATGCCTCCAGTCAACTACATGAAACCTCCATGTACCTAGCAACCAACATAGCAACCATTAAAATTAAGTGTTTATGACCGTTTCCATAGCAACCAACATGATTATACTGCAGTAAATTCTTGTTTCCTGATAGTGGCCACCATGGATACCCTAGCAACAAATGTTTCAAAATAAAAGTCCTCACTAGCAAGTTAGCTAGTTAGCATAGTTAGCATTGTTAGCATAGTTAGCATTTTTAGCATAACTGCTAGAAATCATCGGTTAAGTTAGCTAATCAACCTGGTTAGCATTGTTAGTAAAGTAAGCATTGCTAGCATAATAAGCATTTTTAGCGTAACTGCTAGAAATCATTAGCTAAGTTAGCTAATCAACATTTTAACATGAATAGAAATCATTAGTTAAGTTAGAACTGGAATGTTTCATCTTTAAACTGTCTACCTTCACACTATCAACTCTCTGTAAACTATGCAACCACCATGTTTACCCTAGCTACACCTTAGTAACCATATCTACATTATCTATCTATTTTTGCATTTTCATGCACTGGTAATTCCTTGGAATTGCATTTCTAGTTACAGTGCATGAAAATGCACTGTACTGTTCTTCCTAGGCTTCTTATTACAGTGCATGAAAATGCACTGTACTGTTCTTCCTAGGCTTTTTCTTATTATTATTCTTCTTCTAACGCAGCCAATTCAGCTTCAACAGCTTAACGTAGAAACACCATTCAAATTTTGTCGCGTAGGTCTCACTTACGCGATGTGGGCTTTGTATTTTTCAACTTTGTAACTTTTATACTTTTTAAACTATTAGTTAAAAACTATTACAATTTCCCCCATAGACTTAACATTGCTCATTATGACATCACGGCAGCAATTAGAATCTTACTCCAGCTGGTCAGCCACCTGGGCACCAACTGTCAGTTTCTCTCAGGCTAGAGCATACAATCTCATACAAGTGCATACAATCTCTCTGAAGACTACATATTCTGTTCCCCTGTATCCTCTGCGCACAACAGTATCAAAATAAGTCCTCCTAATTCCATCCAACTTTATATCCATTCATCTTCTTCAAACCATTCACTCATCCACACATTCTAAACAGTCTGCCTATCAACATCAATTAGACGCTCTACATTCAACTTTTAAACAATCTACTCTGTCTCAGGCTGGCTCTCTTAAGACTAGCCAATTAAATTGATTACACCTGTGTCTGTATCCACTACTCTCAGTAGAGAGCTGTGTCTCTCCATTCTACAAGAATATAAGGCACATTCCATCCAACATTCTATCAATTCATCTTCTTCAGACCATTCACTCATCCACCCATTAAACTGTCTATCAACATCTATTAAACAATCTGTCTATCAACATCCATTAAACTCTCTGTCTATCAACATTAATTAGACTATATACAACTTTTAAAGTATTTACTGTGGGTCCCTCTCAAGCAGCGTTTATATGTCCTCCCTCGCTCCTCGATCCTCAATGATCTACATAAAGAAAGATAGAAGAAGGGCTAGACTATCCCATTGTTGCCGCTCCATCATTCTTTATGTAGATCAGTGAGGAGCGAGAGAGGACGCGTAAACGCTATATATGAGAGGCACCTTCTGTCTCAGGCTTTAAGCATACAATCTCATTAAGACTACAGATCCTGTTTCACTACTTCCTCTGTCCACAACTGTTTCAAAATAAAGGTCCTCACTGCAATAATACACTATTAAATCATTTAACCACTGAAACTACTCAACTATTGAACTGTTCAACCATTCCAACTGTCAGTTATCATCCACTATGCCTCCAGTCAACTACATGAAACCTCCATGTACCTAGCAACCAACATAGCAACCATTAAAATTAAGTGTTTATGACCGTTTCCATTACAACCAACATGATTATACTGCAGTAACTTCTTGTTTCCTGATAGTGGCCACCATGAATACCCTAGCAACAAATGTTTCAAAATAAAAGTCCTCACTAACAAGTTAGCTAGTTAGCATGGTTAGCATAGTTAGCATTGTTAGCATAGTTAGCATTTTTAGCATAACTGCAAAAAATCATCAACTAAGTTAGCTAATCAACCTGGTTAGCATTGTAAGCAAATTTAGCATTGTTAGCATTGTTAGCATTTTTAGCATTACTGCTAAAAATCATCGGTTAAGTTAGCTAATCAACCTGGTTAGCATTGTTAGTAAAGTTAGCATTGCTAGCATAATAAGCATTTTTAGCGTAACCGCTAGAAATCATTAGCTAAGTTAGCTAATCAACATTTTAACATGAATAGAAATCATTAGTTAAGTTAGAACTGGAACGTTTCATCTTTAAACTGTCTACCTTCACACTATCAACTCTCTGTAAACTATGCAACCACCATGTTTACCCTAGCTACACCTTAGTAACCATATCTACATTATCTATCTATTTTTGCATTTTCATGCACTGGTAATTCCTTGGAATTGCATTTCTAGTTATTAAACTTCTTCTTCTAACGCTCGCAATTCAGCTTCAACCGTTTAACGTAGAAACTTCATTCAAACTTTGTTGCGTAGGTCTTGCTTATGCCATATGTGCTTTGTATTTTTCAACTTTGTAACTTTTATACTTTTTAAACTATTAGTTAAAAACTATCACCATTTCCCCCATAGACTTAACATTGCTCATTATGACATCACGGCAGCAATTAGAATGTTACCCCAGCTGGTCAGCCACCTGGGCACCAACTGTCAGTTTCTCTCAGGCTCCTCTCTGAAGACTACATATTCTGTTCCCCTGTATCCTCTGTGCACAACAGTATCAAAATAAGTCCTCCTAATTCCATCCAACTTTATATCCATTCATCTTCTTCAAACCATTCACTCATCCACCCATTCTGAACAGTCTGCCTATCAACAACATCAATTAGACGCTCTACATTGAACTTTTAAACAATCTACTCTGTCTCAGGCTGGCTCTCTTAAGACTAGCCAGTTAAATTGATTACACCTGTATCTGTATCCACTACTCTCAGTAGAGAGCTGTGTCTCTCCATTCTACAAGAATATAAGGCACATTCCATCCAACATTCTATCCATTCATCTTCTTCAGACCATTCACTCATCCACCCATTAAACTGTCTATCAACATCTATTAAACAATCTGTCTATCAACATCCATTAAACTCTCTGTCTATCAACATTAATTAGACTATCTACATTCAACTTTTAAATTATTTACTCTGTCTCAGGCTTTAAGAGTACTATGGCTCTCTTAAGACTAGCCAGTTAAATTGATTACACCTGTGTCAACTACTCTCAGAGAGCTGTATCAGTGTCTCTCTTAACAAGAATATAAGGCACATTCCATCCAACCTTCTATCCATTCATCTTCTTCAGACCATTCACTCATCCACCCATTACACTGTCAATCAATATAAAACAATCTGCCTATCAACATCCATTAAACATTCTATCTATCAACATTAATTAGACTATCTACATACAACTTTTAAAGTATTTACTGTGGGTCCCTCTCAAGCAGCGTTTATATGTCCTCCCTCGCTCCTCGATCCTCAATGATCTACATAAAGAAAGATAGAAGAAGGGCTAGACTATCCCATTGTTGCCGCTCCATCATTCTTTATGTAGATCAGTGAGGAGCGAGAGAGGACGCGTAAACGCTATGAGAGGCACCTTCTGTCTCAGGCTTTAAGCATACAATCTCATTAAGACTACAGATCCTGTTTCACTACTTCCTCTGTCCACAACTGTTTCAAAATAAAGGTCCTCACTGCAATAATACACTATTAAATCATTTAACCATTGAAACTACTCAACTATTGAACTGTTCAACCATTCCAACTGTCAGTTATCATCCACTATGCCTCCAGTCAACTACATGAAACCTCCATGTACCTAGCAACCAACATAGCAACCATTAAAATTAAGTGTTTATGACCGTTTCCATAGCAACCAACATGATTATACTGCAGTAAATTCTTGTTTCCTGATAGTGGCCACCATGGATACCCTAGCAACAAATGTTTCAAAATAAAAGTCCTCACTAGCAAGTTAGCTAGTTAGCATAGTTAGCATTGTTAGCATAGTTAGCATTTTTAGCATAACTGCTAGAAATCATCGGTTAAGTTAGCTAATCAACCTGGTTAGCATTGTTAGTAAAGTTAGCATTGCTAGCATAATAAGCATTTTTAGCGTAACTGCTAGAAATCATTAGCTAAGTTAGCTAATCAACCTGGTTAGCATTGTTAGTAAAGTTATCATTGCTAGCATAATTAGCATTTTTAGCGTAACTGCTAGAAATCATTACCTAAGTTAGCTAATCAACATTTTAACATGAATAGAAATCACTAGTTAAGTTAGAGCTGGAATGTTTCATCTTTAAACTGTCTACCTTCACACTATCAACTCTCTGTAAACTATGCAACCACCATGTTTACCCTAGCTACACCTTAGCAACCATATCTACATTATCCATCTATTTTTGCATTTTCATGCACTGGTAATTCCTTGGAATTGCATTTCTAGTTATCATTCTTCTTCTAACGCACGCAAATCAGCTAGAACCGTTTAACGTAGAAACTTCATTCAAACTGCGTTACGTAGGTCTTACTTAGGACATGTGTGCTATGACTTTTCAACTTTGTAACTTTTATACTTTTTAAACTATTAGTTAAAAACTATTACAATTTCCCCCATAGACTTAACATTGCTCATTATGACATCACGGCAGCAATTAGAATCTTACTCCAGCTGGTCAGCCACCTGGGCACCAACTGTCAGTTTCTCTCAGGCTTTACAATCTCTCTGAAGACTACATATTCTGTTCCCCTGTATCCTCTGCGCACAACAGTATCAAAATAAGTCCTCCTAATTCCATCCAACTTTATATCCATTCATCTTCTTCAAACCATTCACTCATCCACCCATTCTAAACAGTCTGCCTATCAACATCAATTAGACGCTCTACATTCAACTTTTAAACAATCTACTCTGTCTCAGGCTGGCTCTCTTAAGACTAGCCAGTTAAATTGATTACACCTGTATCTGTATCCACTACTCTCAGTAGAGAGCTGTCTCTCCATTCTACAAGAATATAAGGCACATTCCATCCAACATTCTATCCATTCATTTTCTTCAGACCATTCACTCATCCACCCATTAAACTGTCTATCAACATCTATTAAACAATCTGTCTATCAACATCCATTAAACTCTCTGTCTATCAACATTAATTAGACTATCTACATTCAACTTTTAAATTATTTACTCTGTCTCAGGCTTTAAGAGTACACTCTGGCTCTCTTAAGACTAGCCAGTTAAATTGATTACACCTGTATCAACTACTCTCAGATAGCTGTATCAGTGTCTCTCTTAACAAGAATATAAGGCACATTCCATCCAACCTTCTATCCATTCATCTTCTTCAGACCATTCACTCATCCACCCATTAAACTGTCAATCAATATCTATTAAACAATCTGCCTATCAACATCCATTAAACATTCTGTCTATCAACATTAATTAGACTATCTACATACAACTTTTAAAGTATTTACTGTGGGTCCCTCTCAAGCAGCGTTTATATGTCCTCCCTCGCTCCTCGATCCTCAATGATCTACATAAAGAAAGATAGAAGAAGGGCTAGACTATCCCATTGTTGCCGCTCCATCATTCTTTATGTAGATCAGTGAGGAGCGAGAGAGGACGCGTAAACGCTATATGAGAGGCACCTTCTGTCTCAGGCTTTAAGCATACAATCTCATTAAGACTACAGATCCTGTTTCACTACTTCCTCTGTCCACAACTGTTTCAAAATAAAGGTCCTCACTGCAATAATACACTATTAAATCATTTAACCACTGAAACTACTCAACTATTGAACTGTTCAACCATTCCAACTGTCAGTTATCATCCACTATGCCTCCAGTCAACTACATGAAACCTCCATGTACCTAGCAACCAACATAGCCACCATTAAAATGAAGTGTTTATGACCGTTTCCATAGCAACCAACATGATTATACTGCAGTAACTTCTTGTTTCCTGATAGTGGCCACCATGGATACCCTAGCAACAAATGTTTCAAAATAAAAGTCCTCACTAGCAAGTTAGCTAGTTAGCATGGTTAGCATTGTTAGCATAGTTAGCATTTTTAGCATAACTGCAAAAAATCATCAACTAAGTTAGCTAATCAACCTGGTTAGCATTGTTAGCAAATTTAGCATTGTTAGCATAGTTGGCATTTTTAGCATTTCTGCTAGAAATCATCGGTTAAGTTAGCTAATCAACCTGGTTAGCATTGTTAGTAAAGTTAGCATTGCTAGCATAATAAACATTTTTAGCGTAACTGCTAGAAATCATTAGCTAATTTAGCTAATCAACATTTTAACATGAATAGAAATCATTAGTTAAGTTAGAACTGGAACGTCTCATCTTTAAACTGTCTACCTTCACACTATCAACTCTCTGTAAACTATGCAACCACCATGTTTACCCTAGCTACACCTTAGTAACCATATCTACATTATCTATCTATTTTTGCATTTTCATGCACTGGTAATTCCTTGGAATTGCATTTCTAGTTATAGTGCATGAAAATGCACTATACTGTTCTTCCAATTATTCTTATTATAGGTGATATTATTCTTCTAACGCTTTTTGTGTGTTTAATGCGGCTTCAACCGTTTAACGTAGAAACTTCATTCAAACTGCGCTGCGTAGGTCTCACTTAGGTGACTTCAGCTTTGTATTTTTCAACTTTGAAAACTTTATCGTTGAATTTATATTAATTTTTTAAAACATTTTTTCTCCCATAGACTTAACATTGGACTATGACATCATAATAGGGCAATTAGAATCTTATGCCAGGTGGCCAGCCCCACCTGCAGCAGCTCTCTCTCTCTCAGGCTTTAAGCATACAATCTCATTAAGACTACAGATCCTGTTTCATACTTCCTCTGTCCACAACTGTTTCAAAATAAAAGTCCTCACTGCAATAATACACTATTAAATCATTTAACCATTGAAACTACTCAACTATTTAACTGTTCAACCATTCCAACTGTCAGTTATCATCAACTATGCCTCCAGTCAGCTACATGAAACCTCCATGTACCTAGCAACCAACATAGCAACCATTAAAATTAAGCGTTTATGACCGTTTCCATAGCAACCAACATGATTTTACTACAGTAACTTCTTTATTCCTGATAGTGGCCACCATAGATACCCTATCAACAAATGTTTCAAAATAAAAGTCCTCACTAGCAAGTTAGCTAGTTAGCATGGTTAGCATTGTTAGCATAGTTAGCATTTTTAGCATAACTGCTAGAAATGGTTAGCTAAGTTAGCTAATCAACCTGGTTAGCATTGTTAGCATAGTTAGCATTGTTAGCATAGTTAGCTTTGTTAGCATTACTGTTAGAAATGATTAGCTAAGTTAGTTAATCAGCCTGGTTAGCATTGTTAGCATAGTTAGCATTGTTAGCATTTTTAGCATAACTGCTAGAAATCATTAGTTCAGTTAGAACTGTAATGTTTAAGCTTTAAACTATCTACCTTCACACTATCAGCTTTCTTTAAACTATGCAACCACCATGTTTACCCTAGCTACACCTTAGTAACTATATCTACATTATCTACTGTATCTATACATTTTTGCATTTTCATGCACTCGTAATTTCCCTGGAATTACATTCTCTAGTTAAACTTCTTCTTCTAACGCTCGCAATTCAGCTTCAACCGTTTAACGTAGAAACTTCATTCAAACTTTGTTGCGTAGGTCTTGCTTATGCCATATGTGCTTTGTATTTTTCAACTTTGTAACTTTTATACTTTTTAAACTATTAGTTAAAAACTATCACCATTTCCCCCATAGACTTAACATTGCTCATTATGACATCACGGCAGCAATTAGAATGTTACCCCAGCTGGTCAGCCACCTGGGCACCAACTGTCAGTTTCTCTCAGGCTCCTCTCTGAAGACTACATATTCTGTTCCCCTGTATCCTCTGCGCACAACAGTATCAAAATAAGTCCTCCTAATTCCATCCAACTTTATATCCATTCATCTTCTTCAAACCATTCACTCATCCACCCATTCTAAACAGTCTGCCTATCAACAACATCAATTAGACGCTCTACATTGAACTTTTAAACAATCTACTCTGTCTCAGGCTGGCTCTCTTAAGACTAGCCAGTTAAATTGATTACACCTGTATCTGTATCCACTACTCTCAGTAGAGAGCTGTGTCTCTCCATTCTACAAGAATATAAGGCACATTCCATCCAACATTCTATCCATTCATCTTCTTCAGACCATTCACTCATCCACCCATTAAACTGTCTATCAACATCTATTAAACAATCTGTCTATCAACATCCATTAAACTCTCTGTCTATCAACATTAATTAGACTATCTACATTCAACTTTTAAATTATTTACTGTCTCAGGCTTTAAGAGTACACGCTGGCTCTCTTAAGACTAGCCAGTTAAATTGATTACACCTGTGTCAACTACTCTCAGAGAGCTGTATCAGTGTCTCTCTTAACAAGAATATAAGGCACATTCCATCCAACCTTCTATCCATTCATCTTCTTCAGACCATTCACTCATCCACCCATTAAACTGTCAATCAATATCTATTAAACAATCTGCCTATCAACATCCATTAAACATTCTGTCTATCAACATTAATTAGACTATATACAACTTTTAAAGTATTTACTGTGGGTCCCTCTCAAGCAGTGTTTATATGTCCTCCCTCGCTCCTCGATCCTCAATGATCTACATAAAGAAAGATAGAAGAAGGGCTAGACTATCCCATTGTTGCCGCTCCATCATTCTTTATGTAGATCAGTGAGGAGCGAGAGAGGACGCGTAAACGCTATATATGAGAGGCACCTTCTGTCTCAGGCTTTAAGCATACAATCTCATTAAGACTACAGATCCTGTTTCACTACTTCCTCTGTCCACAACTGTTTCAAAATAAAGGTCCTCACTGCAATAATACACTATTAAATCATTTAACCACTGAAACTACTCAACTATTGAACTGTTCAACCATTCCAACTGTCAGTTATCATCCACTATGCCTCCAGTCAACTACATGAAACCTCCATGTACCTAGCAACCAACATAGCAACCATTAAAATTAAGTGTTTATGACCGTTTCCATAGCAACCAACATGATTATACTGCAGTAACTTCTTGTTTCCTGATAGTGGCCACCATGGATACCCTAGCAACAAATGTTTCAAAATAAAAGTCCTCACTAGCAAGTTAGCTAGTTAGCATGGTTAGCATAGTTAGCATTGTTAGCATTTTTAGCATAACTGCAAAAAATCATAAACTAAGTAAGCTAATCAACCTGGTTAGCATTGTTAGCAAATTTAGCATTGTTAGCATAGTTAGCATTTTTAGCATTACTGCTAGGAATCATCGGTTAAGTTAGCTAATCAACCTGGTTAGCATTTTTAGTAAAGTTAGCATTGCTAGCATAATAAGCATTTTTAGCGTAACTGCTAGAAATCATTAGCTAAGTTAGCTAATCAACATTTTAACATGAATAGAAATCATTAGTTAAGTTAGAACTGGAACGTTTCATCTTTAAACTGTCTACCTTCACACTATCAACTCTCTGTAAACTATGCAACCACCATGTCTACCCTAGCTACACCTTAGTAACCATATCTACATTATCTATCTATTTTTGCATTTTCATGCACTGGTAATTCCTTGGAATTGCATTTCTAGTTATTACAGTGCATGCAAATGCACTGTACTGTTCTTCCTAGACTTCTTCTTATTATTATTCCGCTGACAGCTTTTTCTAACCGCAATTTCTCTTCAACCGTTTAACTTAGCAACTTCATTCAAACTTTGTAACGTAGGTATTCTAATGGATCGGGTTGCTATGACTTTTCAACTTTGTAACTTTTATACTTTTTGAACTATTAAATAAAAACTATTAAAATTTCCCCATAGACTTAACATTGGCCTCTATGACATCACAATCGGGTCGTTGAGCAATTAGAATCTTATGCCAGGTGGCCAGCCCCACCTGCAGCAGCCCTCTCTCTCTCAGGCTTTAAGCATACAATCTCTCTGTGAAGACTACATATCCTGTTAACTGTTTCCTCTGTCCACAACTGTTTCAAAATAAAAGTCCTCACTGCAATAATACACTATTAAATCATTTAACCACTGAAACTACACAACTATTTAACTGTTCAACCATTCCAACTGTCAGTTATCATCAACTATGCCTCCAGTCAACTAAATGAAACCTCCATGTACCTAGCAACCAACATAGCAACCATAAAAATTAAGCGTTTTTGACAGTTTCCATAGCAACCAGCTGGGGGGTGTGTGGTTCCTTGAACGGCATACTGAATACCGTACGTGGAGGGGAGAGAATGGCTACGGCTTCTAGCGCCCCCTGGTAAACCCTCCCGTTCCCACCTAATGGCCTCGGCCCTGAGTTCTATCAATGTCAATAGTGGCTGACGGCGTATCAATTGCTTCAATTCTCTTCGCAGAGCCCCGTCCAAAACGTGCTCTGCAAATTGGTCTCGCAATAACACCTCAGCATTTAGTACCGCATCTGGAGCCCGCCTCTTAACTTTATCCATTAAACTCAACAGTGCCAACGAGAACTCCTGCAAAGTTTCTCCCTCCTGCTGTTTGCGGGAGAAAAATGCCTCCTGAAGAGATATATAGGACTGTGAACACCCATACAACTCTGTTAGGATGCTAATAATCTTATCAGGATCTCTACGCTCAACAAGAGGGCGATATTTTATCTCCTCCTTCGCTTCTCCCACAAGGTGGTCGAACAAGAAGTCAGCCTGATCAATTGTAGAGAGGCGCCGGACACGCATACAGGCCTGTGCTTCCTCTATCCACTCCATTATGCTAATGCCCGATTTAGCGTTGAAATGTGGACACTTGCGGTCACGAGGGACAAACACCAACCTCTCAGAGCCATTAGAACCATTAGCTGCTAGAGGGGCTACTGGACGCAGAGAGTCCCTAGAGCTACCTGCACCAGGCTGGGGAGCTACTGTTCGTTCGAGCCTCATCCGCTCATTGTCAGCCTTAAGCTGTGCAACCATGTCCCTGAGTTCCTGTAACTCTTCCTCCATGACCAACAAGTATAAGATTTAACTTACTCTTACCGTAACTAGAAGTCCTGCAAACCTCGTGCTGGAGGGGCTGTCCTCTAGAGGGCGAACTTCAATTTTGAGAAATGCTACTGCTGCTTTGTTTCTACAGAAAACCGACAGGCACATCCACCATTCCATACACAAAAGATCAAGGAAAGGTATACATCCACACATAAACGAACAAGACAAGGTACTACCAATATAAAAAAATGGGCAACACGTCTTCGCACCTTGATGTATCCTGCCAATTGCTACGTCAAAATGTGGCAGAGCTGAGGGGTCTGGACGACTACGCCATCTAGGGGATTGCGCCCCAAGAAATTTAGTTTTCAAAAAAGAACTTGATCAAGGACACAGGTTCGTACATCAAAAAGGACTGAAGACGTGTTTTCCAAAAAAATATACAAATACTTTTTATTGGGCGTTTGACAAGATACCAATGGAGTGGTCACTCCGTAAAAGTTTGAGCAGTATGACACAATGATAATATGTGGACCATGGGGGCACAGGGCCCTGAGAGGTTAATCAAATTTGGGTGTGGGGAAAGCAGGACTGTAGCTTACCACGGCAGGGGGAAGGCGGACGAGGAGGGGGAAGGGTCCAAAGCCACACCACACGTGAACACGGCAATATCAAAATATAAGCAGAGCAAAGAAAGCAAACCACTAAGGTGCACAAAGGAAAGGACCATTGAGGGAAGGGTTCCGCCACCAACCCGCTGCTCTAGGTCACAGCTCCTGGCTTCCACACACAGAGAAAGAGAGAGAGAAAGTCAAACTGATTAGTAGGGTCAGTGAGCTGATGAATATCAAAGTAGCTAGGTAGATACAATATGGAAAAGCATGGAACACTTATCTTTAGCAAGCCCGGCCCTGGGGCTCAGTGCTAGGCGGGCGGCCTCTGCAGTCTGCCCCAATAGTCCACTGTAAGATAATGACACAATAGGCCATGCAAACATACAAGTACATGCACCTCAACCACAAACACACATGCACACAAGCACACAAACACATGCACCGCAATCACAAATACACATGCACAAGAGCACACAAACAAATGCACCCCAACCACAAACACACGATCACATGCACCCTGACTGGAACACACAAACACACACACACACACAATCATGTGCACAGGTACACACGTTTTTGTCGGACAGTGGACGTCAGGGCAGTAGGCTACACCGTACAAACAATACCCAGCCACAACACAAGGCACGACCAGTGGTTTCCCCGGGACACAACCGGAGAGGGGAGTTAGCCACCTGGCTGATCAGCAGAGAGCGACGGTAATATAATGGTAGAAACAAAGCAGCAGCAGCGAGGCCTATGTACAGCCACGATCTGGAGCACTGCACAGGCTTGAATTAGATTAAGCTGTCTGGAGGCACAGCTGATCCGACGCAGCAACCGGAGAGCTACCGAACAGTGCTTAATGGCACGTTTTCCAAGCACACACGTTCAAACTGGACATACAAACAGTCCACTGCCACGCGAAGACTCGTTCTTATAGGCGAAGATGCAAGAAACCCGAACATAAACCAAGCTGCAGCAAGGCCCAACCAAGCTGCCTGCCAGCTACCCAACAACAGAAGCTAGCTCTTCCAGTGACGATGGGAGAACGGAAGACGCACAGTCAGCTGATACCTGGCCGTAAATATACTCCAAGCGGGAGACGCCCCCCTCATTACGTGCCTACCCCCAACCTGGCAGCTACCATAGGGAAACAGGAAATCACAAGCTACCCTGCTACACGTGCAACTAGCAACTTCACACAAAATCAAGCCCAGGGGGGTATTCCATCAACCTCGCTAAACAAGGCGGCACTCAACAGAAATAGCCTGGCTTGAACTAGTGCAGACTTCCACTTGAAGCTAAAGCCGTTCCATTAACGCAAGTTAGCTGCATCTTGCCCTCGTTTATTCAAACGGGGTTAAAATCAGCTTCATGTATGCTCGTGCACGAGGTAGAAAAGTAGACCAAAACCATAGATTGACAAAAAGAGGATACATGTCGTAAAATTAAGGCAAACTAGAAGATTTCAGTTCAATTTACAAGCGCCATCTACAGGATTTTCATCGGAAGTAGGCCTAATCAAATTGAACACGAGAGAAAAAAGTTGCCTAAAAAGGAGAATAACGAAATCGTACTGTAAATCGCTAAACAGTAATTATGATGGTTTGAATTGGGACTTTGATTGTCTTCACTCTGAACAAAACGAGTGAATAAGTAGCCTAGGCTATTTAAACTCAAAACAACTTTGGCAGGTATTCAACATTAAAGATAACCTACGTTAGATTAAAAGGGTTCACTCTAAAATATGTTTTCGGTGGTCATAAAATAAATTAGTATTGTCCTGGGAGTATTGGGGGAAAACCGGAGAAAACCTATTGTCTCCCGTAAGGATATAGTTCTGCCAAAGTGTTTGTGAAATATAATGATCTGATATTATGTCATTTCATATTTAATTTGTGTAATACAGTTGGTTTGATATCTGAACTATATGCCTAATCAATAGACTATATGAAGCGGTTTTAATTATTATAGCCTTTACAGAATTAGGCTGTAGGCTGGCTTGCCTCATCTTATAGCCCACTGACTGCCTACTATCACTGAACAAGCTACTGTAGCCTACATGACCCTTTATCATAGTGATGCCTTTCATTAAAGAGTATAACTAAACATGGCAATAGCCTATGTAAATTCATCGCATGGGAACCGAACCCGAGAACACGCAAAACATATCTCAGATGATATCCTGTCACGCTGCGCATGACACCACGAAAGACGTACTTTGTGTAGAGCCGCAAGATTCCTTGGACCACACACACATCAAGTTCAAACAATGTAAGTTGCATAATTTTCAGAAATTCTTTGAAACTAGCGAATAGGTAGCCTTAATCAATGCTTGCAACACTGTCGGAAAAAAGTTTCTCCTTCTATTTTTTAAGTTGTAGGCTACAGGTGACGAAAGCACAGGTTGACGGAACCAACGGTTTGGGACTCGTTTTCCGACTGGTGTTTTTTTTTTTGCAACACAGATTAATTTAGCTCGGCAGTTAGCCTGCCACCGACCAGGTTAGTTCAGAAGCATATGTTACCCCAGCAACTCAGCTGAGATTCCTGTTAGCGGGAGTAATGGAACCGAAATCTCTCTGAAATTAGCGAGGCTTATAGCAATGAGCCAGGTTTAGCCTTAAGCTAGGTTGATGGAAAACCCCCCAAGTCACTTAAAATAAGCAGACTATGGCAACACCGTTTGTTTTGTTGTCCGTATCTGTGTTCGCGCATGTGTAGTGTGACAGGTTGAGGTAAATCGGCTCAAACAGTGCTTCAGCAGTGCGATAGACTCACGAGGGGCGACCAGGATTTCAAACAAGTTTGATATTCTCCCGATCGATCGGGAGGTGGTCGTGAGGTGGTAATCGCTTCTCGTTACCCCACGTGTACTACACGATGCGAGACGCACGACTGAGCCAAAATTCGGCCCGATCCCCAAAATAGTCGCACGACTCAAAAAACGTGGCAAAATGGGCCAAAAATCGCACAGTGTATGCCCAGCTTAAGACAATTGCTCTTCATGAAGCTGTTACAATGGATAGTGTTATCTACTGTCGGCCTAAAGTGCTGCGCCGACATCGGCTGTCTTTAAGCGTCTTTGTCCGAATCCAATGGAGACTGAAAGTTGGTACAAAAATAACTGGGATGAAGTGGTACAAAAGTAAATGTTTCAACACAAAGTCTATGCCACTGCTCAGGGTGAAAGGATATAGTGAAAGCCTAAGCAAAGATACTTAAATACGCTATATGCTTTTTCAACCGTCTCTGGCCTAAGGCAGCGATTCCCAAACTTTTTATTATAACGCACCAACTTCAACATCTAAGCCACACGCTAAAAAGGCAACACGGGTGAAAAGGCCCTCGTTTAAGACACGACCACACAACAGCATATGCTCATTCCCACGCAGCATTTAGAATTTATCATTCTGAAGAGCGCTATGAAACGTCAAGTCATGCCCTATGCGGGACATTCTAAAACGCTTAACGTGGCTTAAAGTATCTCCTGTTTAAGAATGCATACTTTTACCGCACAAACATGAATAAATGAAGTGTATATTGAAAAATGCCACTGGAGCTCGCTTTCAGCCATGTTCACTCTACGACGTCATCTTTTCCCCCCTCAAATTTTGGTCATTTTTAAGAGACATTATCTCACATGCTTTTGCTGGAGAGAGGAACATCTACTGATTCAAAAAACAATCGTCATCTAATGTGCCATGGCAGGAGGGATTTTGGACTAATAAACCAGGTAATAACAATCAACATTATTACCGGGTTAAATTAAAAATGATTAACATTTAGAGAGATGAAAATTCTGCTTTATGTGGTTCAGATAACTTTCTAGTGGGTCTGTAAAACTAGGGAACCTACTGTAGGCTCCATGGAAATATAAAGCTTATGTTTATAAACAGGGTAGCCATTGCAATTTCAGTCATTTTCAGCCATGTATTGTTGGATTTTTGAGGGTCTCTGAGGGGGGTCCCAGAACTCAATAACGAAAAAAGCTGTAGGGTTTTAATTATATGACTGTTCATAGTTCCACATACTAAGAATGAGCCGATTTGGCTGACCCCCATCTTCCAACCTCTGCCTGGTTCTCATGCAATGACTCTTAAACTGTTAAATCAGTTTGACTACTAGGGACATTTCTACCTCAAATAAAGTTGGTTACCAAAGTGGCTGAAACAAACTCAGGCCTCTAGAGAGGAAACCACTGTGGTTCTGGTCCCCACCTCTCCTTCCTGTTCTGGCTGCCAGTTTGACCAGTATACTTCTGGTTTTTGCACATAACTGTTTCCCTTCAAAGTACATGAAGGCCTTTTTTTTTTTTTTTTACATATGTTGCCTGACAGATGTCACGTACAGCATTCTCAGAAACTGTATTCAACATTCTCGGAAATGTGAGATCCCCAGGCTTTCTGCCGCCTTTTCTGCTAGGCAGGTCAAGGACATAGTCTTGAGGTAGTCAAACAAAGGTTACACACTTTTTAGTGTTTTTGATTAAATCCAATATGGTGGCATAGTTGATTATGTTGATGTCACAAGTTTGCATCAGCCGACTAAAGACCTCCCAAAGTATTGCCACCCAGCTAGCACGCACAAGTTGTATCAACGTTGACATCCCACTGAGCAAAAAGTGGTCCAAAATATGTCCAGAAGACGTGGTCGCCGAACTCCAGAAGACGTCTTCAGAGTCAGAATGAACGTTTTTAATATGTCTTTTCTGAATGTTGTATAGATGTCTCATTTTGGATTTTATATACATGTCAGGAGAAGATGTTTGAAAGACTTAATTGTTGAACAAGATTTAATTTGTTTGTTTGTTCTGAAATTAACATAGAATGGAGCAAAGCCTCATGGTTGTGATGGATATGACTGCACTTGGGTAAAAGCTGTTCCTGAGTCTGTTTGTTTTTGATCGTATTATTCTGAACCTCTTGCCGGATGGCAAAGGTTCGAACAAAGAATGTTCCAGGAGAGTGTTTAGTGTTCAGTCTTTTGCCTTTGTATATGCTTTCGTCCAGCCTTGGGAGGCCTATACCCACAATACATTGTGCCGCCTTCTCCACTCAGATTAGGTCATGTCATGCAGGTATCAGTATTTCAGCACATAACAGCTCCTTTAATGACTATAGTTGGATATGAGCCTGTGTGGTGATGGCAATCCACAAAAGTTACAGTAATAAATTAGTGACTTGTGTGCCATTTCACAGATTGTTAAACTTTTAGCAAATAAACTTTGTTCTCAAATTCTGTCAAAAGTATGTTCATGTTGACACAACCTGTCATTTACACTCATTTTCATCCCCTTTCAACAACTTAATTACATTGCATGTCAATGCAATGTAGGCCTACTGTTATCCCTGTTCTTCTTATTATCGGGATTATTCTTCTTCCGACCTAAAACCACTTAACCGTTTGACGTCATTCAAGCACTCTTACAAAGATCTTGTAACGGAGATTTGACGATTTTATTTTTGACTTTTTGAGATATCCAGATAAGAGTTTAAAATTCCCATAGAGTTTACATTGAGACCCTTTGGCGGCAAAGATTAATTGTTACGTCAGTGCTCAGCTGTCAGTAATCAAGGATCTTTGCTGCACTAAACCAGGCTAAACCTGAATGTTATGTCTACTCATTAAGCTGTAACAGCTATGAAAACATTCTGTAAACCAGGATGTTATCGTCTTGTCTCCTGTAAAGCTGGGCATACACTGTGCGATTTTTGGCCCATTTTGCCACGATTTTTGAGTCGTGTGACTATTTTGGGGTTCGGGCCGAATTTTGGCTCAGTCGTGCGTCTCACATCGTGTAGTCTTAAGTGGGGTAACGAGAAGCGATTACCACCTCACGACCACCTCCCGACCACCCCCGATCGATCGGGAGAATATCAAACTTGTTGGTCGCCCCTTGTGAGTCTATCGCACTGCTGAAGCACTGTTTGAGCCGATTTACCTCAACCTGTCACACTACACATGCGCGAACACAGATACGGTCAACAAAACAAACGGTGTTACCATAGTCTGCTTATTTTAAGTGACTTGGGCTTGATTTTGTGTGAAGTTGCTAGTTGCACGCAGCGCCTACACGTATACTACACAGGGGGCATTTTGAACAGGCTATGCAGCTGCGTCGACTCTCACTGTAGGCTCCTCTATGACCACCCCAGAAATGTAAAAGGGGTTCGGGAAGGGGATGCTATAGCCTTTTGGAGTTGTATGTTTATTATGGCTTATTTTCAGAGACCTGCTGCGTATTTCTCCTCACGTGACCTGGCAACACTGAAAGCAATTAGACAACACGGAGCCGCATGGCAGCACAGCTGATAAAGTTCCAGATAAAAGAGTCTGACGAGTTGCGATATGGACGTACAGTGTGAGCAGTCAAATCGCATCCGACCATCGGATCGTGTAGTGTGAGAACAGGAATTGTGAGCTGCCCCTGCGAATTCACTCGTTTCCCAAACACGTTAAGAAGCTCTTAAAGGGATATTCCGCCATTTTTGGAAATACGCTCATTTTCCACCTCCCCTCGAGCAAAACAATCGATATTTACCTTGTTCCCGTTCATCCAGCCATTCTGTGAGTCTGGCGATACAACTTTTAGCTTCAGCCTAGCATAGATCATTGAATCGGATTAGACCATTAGCTTCTCGCCTGCTAGCTTCATGTTTAAAAGTGACTAAGATTTCTGGTAATTTTCCCATTTAAAACGTGTCTCCTCTCAAGTTAGAAAGTGCAATAAGACCAACTGAAAATGAAACCTGGCGTTTTTCTAGGCTGATTTGACATGGAACTACACTCTCATCTGGCGTAATAATCAAGGCAACTTGCAAACGTACCATAGGCGCAGTGATATCTTACGCAGCATCTGAAAATAGTCCCCATAGACAACAAGCAGTAGTAGTGCCAGTAGCTGCAAGTTGCCTTGATTATTACGCCAGATGAGAGTGTAGTTCCATGTCAAATCAGCCTAGAAAAACGCCAGGTTTCATTTTCAGTTGGTCTTATTGCACTTTCTAACTTGAGAGGAGACACGTTTTAAATGGGAAAATTACCAGAAATCTTAGTCACTTTTAAACATGAAGCTAGCAGGCGAGAAGCTAATGGTCTAATCCGATTCAATGATCTATGCTAGGCTGAAGCTAAAAGTTGTATCGCCAGACTCACAGAATGGCTGGATGAACGGGAACAAGGTAAATATCGATTGTTTTGCTCGAGGGGAGGTGGAAAATGAGCGTATTTCCAAAAATGGCGGAATATCCCTTTAACGCCAAGATCTTCTTTGGAGCGCTCTTAAGAACGCTGTGAAAGAAAAACGTGTTTGCCAAAGTCGCTCTTAGCTTAAGAAGATCTTTCACTAAGAAGGAAACGTAAGATCGAGCTGACCCACTCTTAACAGCCTTCTTAGCGATCAAATGCTCAGTGATCATAGCCTGCCGCTAGGGGCACCTAGATTTCTAGGCTTTAGTGATCAAGCTGTGTCAGGGAAATGTATACTCCACTTTTTTAAACAATAAAACAATTTTCAATGTTGCAATGCACTCGTGGCTGTGGACCACTGGCGCAAGAAACATAGACTTTAAAAAAATAATATTGAATTAGGCTACACGTTTAAGTTTTCAACATATCTGCATATGAGTTTATAATACTTCACATACAAAAAACATATGAGTTTATAATACTTCACATACAAAAAACATCAACAACCCTGTGGCATTCCACGGATATCAAGGAAACAGATGTGATTGAACTAAGAACCTAATCCAATGAGGCTTCACCTGCTACAGTACTCTAGGCGTTGCCAAAGTCCGCAATGTAAAAGTCCGGTTTACATTAATGCATATGTGCACCCCACTCGCAGGCCACATGGGCTGGAGGGTTACATCTTCTCGGATATTTAATAAAGTAGACTAGCCTACATCACATGCCTACTACCACACTATCTATAAGAGAGATGGGATGCGTCTTGCATGAGTTAATATATGAATGGCCTGAGCTAATAAAAAATAGACCTAGGCTATATTGATAATCACCCTGTTTTATCAGTTAGTTTGAGTTTTTTGGCAGACGTAAGGAGCTGTGACCGCACAGCCCAGGCTGCAGAAGTGCCGCAAGGGCGCAGCAAATTATCTTCAGAAACAATATATTTAAGCTCACGATATTCACACCGGCCCAAAATAAGGGCCCACCGGTAATCCTCCCGAATCTCCCCATTAGCCACCCGGGCCTGCGCACACACACACACACACACACAAATACGCACGCACTCACGATACATGCGTAGCCTAATTGCACCTGTAGGGGGAACACGGGGCGCTGTGTGACTTGTGCGCTTATAAAGGGGTGGGTGATCGATTTGCCTGGCATCGATTGATTCCGTTTCAGCACCACCGTGGTGAACAGCTCTCGTTAAGAGCTTCTTCAGAAGCTTCTTTGGCTTGATCTTAAGATTCTCCTAAGAAGGCAGTTAAGAACGCGTTTGGGAAACACCCGTATCTTAGTGCTCCTTCTTAGCGATTCCTTCTTTGGAGCCTTCTTAAGTCCTTAAGAAAGATCGCGTTTGGGAAACGCGGCCAATCTCGGTAACGTTATCAACAGCTAAAGACAATCTAACCTAACGTCAACGTAAATGTAACACTGTATAGCTAACGACAACCAAACTTGCTCCAGGCTAGGTTTAACATCGGGTAGGCTGCAAGGCCAACAGGGCTTGGGCTTTTAGCCATCTCGACAGAGCAGCCTACATGACACCGATCTTCACCCAGCGTTTTAAGTGAAGTCAAACCTGATAGACATTTCAAGGTTCAAGCCTTCTTCTCACAGTCGATTCTAGCACAAACTGCATTGCTATCATTTTCACGTTTGTTTGTGAGCAAGCTACAGTGGGTACGGGTTGAGAATGCACCTTCTCCCGCGGGACTCCCGAAGAGATCCCGCAGGCTGTCAAGCCGATTTTTTTCGAGGCTATGGCAATGTACCCAAACAACCACCAGGTGGCAGAAAGTTTCATCCCGCATTTCAGCTGCATTAATGATGAAGACCGCATAGGCTATCCGTCAATAGTCGTCTCCTTAATCTCATTTAATCATTAAAATGAAGGTGATGACTGGCGAAATTAATCAAACAACGTTTCAATAAACCATTGTTGAAATTGACAGTTGAAATGGTTATAGAAAATCGCCTACAGCCTAACGCCGACACAGCTGATTCTTTGATTGATTCTAAGCTGTTTTGATGTAGGGGATGGGTAAACTGGCGTGCTACAAACATCCTACCAATCAAATGTAATATTAGTAGGACTAGCCTACTTAGACACTTTAGTCATAGGCAACGTTGCCATGTTAATTTGGGCTAGAAGTGCTTGCTTGTGGTGGCGCTCCTGTCCGCTGCTTCTCCCGAATTGTGTTTGGCAAATTTGTTATTGGGGGAAACGCGGAGAAACGCTTCACGTTTCGGCTAAGTAATACGTTAAAGTCTTCTTCCGTATTGAACAGACGCTCGGCATGTCAGATTGCAGTTGCAGAGTTTTCGAATGTTTTACAACCCAGCTGGTATCCGCTGTTCATTCCGACATATCCCCACTCGGCGGTAGGTCTATTTAACTTTTTATCTTCAAACAACGTGCCATTCCGACATGAGGTCATTAATAGGCTATTAATGTCATTACTATTAGGCTATCATTAGGCGTACTATGCATGGCTGTAGGCAGCTATGAGGCCACTGAGATCTGGACCTCATCGGTTTTGAGAGCTGGAAATACATGTGTTTGCTAAATATCGGTTGTTGTGCATGTTGCGTTCGCGACTCGGGGAAGTGAAAGCAGTTCTGTAAAGACATTGCAAGTTTTCATGGAGATCATCTGCGCCGCGCCGGGCAGCTGTAGCTGATTGTGAAAGCCGATCGGAAAGACATAAGTTTAGAGCGAACGTTTCAACTATGTTTGCCATGGTAGACAAAAACACTCAAATACAACAATAGCCTAAAAAATAACTGCATGCGTAATGGACACGGCTCTATATCCTAAATAATTTTCGAGGTTCGCCATTTGGTAATATGACCTATCCTTACTGACAATAATTTAGATTGAGCACAACTAAAGTTGCACAAAGGCAAAATACAGTCCTAAAAGCCTATTCTATATAGCCTGGCCAATATTGTAGATGTGCAAAAGCAGCAGTTGCGTGTGTGCTTGCTGGTGAGGTGTAGCCTACAAAAATGAGCATAACATCTGATTATTAAAGTATGGATATAGGCTAGAGAAGAATTTGTTTAAAATTCAAGTGTAGTAAAAAAGTTTGTGCACATCCCCGGTCAAGGTGCAGAACAAGAGTAAAAAAATGGAAAAAGGTTCGCACACTTGAAATCCTTCTTTTTTTATTTGATTTTATTTTCTTTAGCACAAAGGAATGACGTTTCGACCGTGTGGTCTTCTTCAGATTAAAATTCAAGTACGTGTGCTATTTAACCCCTCTGGACCGACTGCAGTCTGCTGACACAGCCAGACGACTCTCCCAACCCATTCATTCGTTTTGGGCGATATAACCCATTAATTCGTCTTGTGCGTATATAGATTCCTGCATGCAGCATTACCGTGACCCTTAGCCTACCTTGTGGATGATTTTTTCTCATTGGAATACAGCAGGACAGGATGCCTTTTATCTAACAAACGCAAAAGCTGAGATTGTTGGAAGGACTATACTCAACAAACTTGTTTTTCGTTTCTGGGAGATCTCGTTATCGTTTTGGATTGTCGGATTTTTATACTTATTGTTTGGACTTATGGACAATGAACTTTGAGGGGTGGTTGTTAGTGCTTTACAAAGCTTTGTGATAATAAGTGTCAGTCCTCCTATCCTTCAGCTCACTGCGCGATGCAGTTGCGCATAGTGGCCACGAAGTCATTAACTGTTTACGACACAATACATGATATTTGTGTTTTTCGTTTCTTAGATCTAATGCATGTTTGAAATGTAAACAGGCCTTCAGTCCGTTAACTTAAGGCCTTCTTTTGCATGGGGTTGCTCGCATCCGCCCGTAACCTAGGCTATTATGTGCGTAGTGGCTGTATACTCTTGATTATAATAAGAGGCAAATTGTTCAAGGACAACTTAAACTGACTTCCCCAATGCTTCCCCGCAGCACATTACATTTTAATATAGGCTAATATAGGATGAACAAAGTCTATGGACTTGCTATAGTAAATCCAGCAGCCTAATAATTAGGCTATGTGCCACGTCCGATTTCGCAAGTGATGTAGTAGGCTACGTTTAAAAATCGACAGCCGTCTGTGAGACTACTCATTTCATGAAGAGCAATTGTCTTGTGCGATCATTCCCCCTCCCCCATACTTGTCTAACCAGTTCATAGACCAGGGATGGGCAACTGGCGGCCCGCGGGCCACATGCGGCCCGCCTCCTCACTCAGTGCGGCCCGCGGATGATCATTTTTACTGTGATTAAAAATGTGTTTTTTTTTTTTTTTTTTACCGCACCGTCATTGTAATTATACTGTTCGCCGATAGATAGCGCCTCCTATGCAAACCATCTCGGGCCCTCGGACCTCTACAATCGCTGAGGAAAAACAGTGCACACATAGAAGAAAATTAGAAAACTCATTTAGAAAACCGTAGGCTACCTTTCAGTCAAAATCGGAAGCAGTGTCTGTTCATAGAATGGTAAGGCAAACCCATGTCAAGTTTTGCTAGAAACTATATGAAAGATTTAAACTTCAGTCGCCACTACACTACAACACCTTGCGAAAAGTTATCAGAAGTAGCCTGCCCTACACACACGGAGCTTCTCGGCCGCTGTTGTACTGTAGCCGACCTCAAATCAAAAGTAGGCTAGCCTACACTAACAATAGCGACTAATTGCCAGAACTACACAGGAATCCGTCTTTTGCTGTTTCGCTTGAGCTTGCCAAAGCAAAGAAGCTATATCAGATGGCGAAATTGTTTGGGTGCGTAGTGGAGGTAAAAAACTTCGAAATGGTATATTTGTCCCGACGCACGGTAACGCGCATAATTGTTGACATTCTGATAATGTCGAGGGGGGAGCTGAGACAAATCATGCATGACTGCAAGTAGGCCTACTGTAGCTTACTTTTTGGCGTTGGATGAGAGTACAGATGTGATGGATGTTACATGTTACATCTGTAGGCTTACTCTCATTATGGACGTTAGGGAATGTCTATAAATTCTTAAAAATGGAGTGGGAGCATAAATGCATTGAATATGAGGCTTGTTGCACTTCATGATGGGCCATTGTTTTTCAATTCTGTGCCATCATTGAAAGGTGATTTATGTGAGCCCTTTGCACTGAAAATAATACTTATCAATGGCTGTAAAATATTTGTATTTGTTGTTAGGGAGTCTATGTAAAAAAATGCATTTGAGCATGAAAATTGACATATTTCGTTCTTATTCAGAATTATTTTGCAGCATCAGATGTGCGGAAGTGCGCGGCCACATTTGGCCCTCTGATGGTGATGATAAAAAAATGTGGCCCTCTTAGTCATGAAAGTTGCCCATCCCTGTCATAGACATTATAGCCTACCTATATACGGCATTGAGGACGATTGCCTCCCTCCCCCCTCTCTCTCGACAGACACTTCCTGACACTAGGGCTCGGGATCATGACATCAAAACTTTGCGGGCACAGCCACATTGGCAGCTTCACTCCTTAGTTTACTATGGATTACTATGGATTTACTCCCGCCTTTTAGTGTGTTCCTGTTACTTAGTTTTTGCCTTCTTGGTCGTATGTTGCTGTGTAGTGGGGTGTAACAGTGCAACCCACGATCGCAAGAGGAAAAGAATAAATCGCTACTTCTTGTCTTGTGCATCTGAATGAATGGATATTACGTTCAGTGCGCTACCAAATGGCGGCGATATTCCTAGAATGCAAGGCGTGTGCCCGAGCCCTATTATGTAAATGTAAAAATGTGTGTGTGTGTGTGTGTGTGTGCGCTGAACCATGAATTCACATATTAACTTTTCTTTTCAGCAGACATCGCAATCATAAAAGAATCGCAAAACTTTCTTTTTTTTTAATAAAATCATGCCTTTTGTCTTAATGGGTTCCTGAGAGGTTCGTGGAGTAGTTTTTGAACCCCGGTCGCTGACGTGTGATACAGATGCCTCAACCAGTTACGCCACAGTTCGAGTGTCATTACCTTCGCGCTTAGCCAAGAAATATAAAGGATTCAGTCAGTCGAGTTAATTTATTCGCGGCATGCACTTGAAACGCCTATCAAAAGTTCTGACATGTTAAAGGGATATTCCGCCATTTTTGGAAATACGCTCATTTTCCACCTCCCCTCGAGCAAAACAATCGATATTTACCTTGTTCCCGTTCATCCAGCCATTCTGTGAGTCTGGCGATACAACTTTTAGCTTCAGCCTAGCATAGATCATTGAATCGGATTAGACCATTAGCTTCTCGCCTGCTAGCTTCATGTTTAAAAGTGACTAAGATTTCTGGTAATTTTCCCATTTAAAACGTGTCTCCTCTCAAGTTAGAAAGTGCAATAAGACCAACTGAAAATGAAACCTGGCGTTTTTCTAGGCTGATTTGACATGGAACTACACTCTCATCTGGCGTAATAATCAAGGCAACTTGCAAACGTACCATAGGCGCAGTGATATCTTATGCAGCATCTGAAAATAGTCCCCATAGACAACAAGCAATAGTAGTGCCAGTAGCTGCAAGTTGCCTTGATTATTACGCCAGATGAGAGTGTAGTTCCATGTCAAATCAGCCTAGAAAAACGCCAGGTTTCATTTTCAGTTGGTCTTATTGCACTTTCTAACTTGAGAGGAGACACGTTTTAAATGGGAAAATTACCAGAAATCTTAGTCACTTTTAAACATGAAGCTAGCAGGCGAGAAGCTAATGGTCTAATCCGATTCAATGATCTATGCTAGGCTGAAGCTAAAAGTTGTATCGCCAGACTCACAGAATGGCTGGATGAACGGGAACAAGGTAAATATCGATTGTTTTGCTCGAGGGAAGGTGGAAAATGAGCGTATTTCCAAAAATGGCGGAATATCCCTTTAAACTGACGTTAGTCATTAATTCACCACATGATAAAATGCTGTTATATTGACGCACAGTAGCCCACGGTAGTCTATGTCTATCTCTGAATCAACATGAACATGCATAACGAGATCCATATATTCTAAGTTGCTAGAAACTTCTTTTGCGGAGCTAGGCCTACTAGTCGATGGTTACAATGAATCACCCTCACTGCCCTATCGCATATCTGACCATCCATTGTTATAATGTTACAAAATGCGCGATCTTCTCCAATCATGTAGCCTACGGTTATAAGTAAAGTGACATGATAGGCATGTAGGCCTATTAAAGATATTTCTGTTAAATACGTTTTATTTTCAGTTGTCAAAAGTGTTGGGGACAAAATCTGTGATAAAGTGCTGGGTAAGCTACCCAGCGTCGCCGGTTAAAATGAACATGCCTCCGTTTTAAAATAGCATATAGGCCTACACATTTCTAAGTATTCCTAACATAAATGTAGCGTCTTGTCCATCTCTTTCGTCTTCGCCTTGACAATAATAGCCTATTCACGGAAATGCGGTCTTGTAACCGTAATGAATTAATGAATTAATCTAAGGTTGCCTATCGAGTCTTTCAGGTTGAATTGAAGGCTTCTAAAACCATTTTCATTAATTTCAACAAAGGTTTATTGAAACGTCGTTTGATTATAATTTCGCCAGTCATCACCTTCATTTTAATGATTAAATGAGACGGATTAAATGAGACGGATATGCGGAGCATTTCTCTCCCTCTCCATTGACCAAAACGTTGCTTTGGCATCTCTGCTGGACTGACTGAGTTATAGGCTATGTCGAGTGAGAGAGCCAGCTGTGAGGTAGGCTGTAAAACATTCGAAAACTCTGAAACTGCAATCTGACATGCCGAGCGTGATGTCTCTTTTCTCCGCTTGTCACCAGCGCGGTGTCTTCGGGTTTTTCCGTGTTTTCCGGTATGAGCCAAACCTTCATTTTATTAGGGCAGTCTTATGTTGCAGTCTAACCCTAAGTCCCGATGCTTCGGGATTCCTGATGTGCGGGAAAGAAAGGAGCATTCTCAACCCGTACCATCTGTAGTCATTTCAGCTATAGGGACTTGCCAGCCAGGCAATCATTAAAGTGTAAGCTTGGCGGAAATTGAAAATAAAGCCATTTTCTGAATGAAAATACATCAACTAAGCCGTGGAGGAAGTAATTTTCACTCATCACGCAGTACAGAGCTAGCACGGGCAAGAGCGACAGCCCAAAATCGCAAACAGTGGATGTGCATGGGGATTAGAGCCACACGCTTTCAAAATCGCATTTTTAAACCACTAACATTGCTCAAAACAGCGCCAAACCTCATCAGTAGCTTGCTCTAGGTGTCTACACATAAAACGAAGCACCAAACAGTCTGTAAACTTTGGAATAGTCAGTACACGTAGAATCAATTCGAGACCGCAACTCCATCTGAATCACAGAAATGTCTCGCGAGATATCTCTCTCGCGAGAAATGACACAATGTAGCTAGGCTACATTGTGTCATTTCATTTTTTGCTATTAGCATAGCATGTGTCGTATTTGTGTGATTAATGCTTAGACGAACATGTATTAGACATAAACTGGTGATGCTTCAGCCATATGCAATCCATTATTTTCTCTCACTTGCAAGCATTTTGTGAAAATACAAACTCTAAGGGGCGGAGGCAGAGCAGAACGCGTTTAAGAAGTAGGCAGGGCCTTTTTGAATATTCACTGATGTTATGCAAATGGGTGGTTGACATGACATGGCCTTTTTTTGGCCCAGAGTGTCAAACTGAAGTAAAGAAATGTCTAATCTGCAAATAAATGTGGTTATATAGGGAGGGAAAGTGAAAACCAGCGCCCCAAGTGGTTGCGTTCCTATCGAAAAGCAGCTCCAATGTTAAGTCCCATAGACCGACTTTTCAAAAAAATACTACGCAGCTATACCAGCGATCTTATCCACCAAAAATATTTTTCAGTCTTCATACTGTAATAATCTACTAACTGTGAAAATATCAGACCCTATTTCGCCTTATTTTAAAAAAACGTAATTGCTCGTTTCATTTCATAAATGGACTACAACTACAAGTGACGTGACACCCTTCCACGACCTTACTCGCCTAGCATGGTTTGTTTATTAGCCTGTTAGCTAGTTGGTTAGTTAGTAGACAATCACACTTACTGCCAGCTCTTGTGCGAGTAGGAGCACAACACAAGTTATCCCAACATAATGGTAATTACCACGCGGTTTACATCGTTCTCTGTTATTACAAAAATATGTAAAGCCAGTTCAGCAAATTGCCGTTTTGATCAGTTGGAGATAAAGCGCCCAAACTGGTGACGTCAAATGCTACTGTAGCTAGTACTGTAGTTCGTTATCACCATGTTACAAACAAACTCAAAACAATTAAACTGATCCTAAAAAATAAAGTATGACCACTAGAAGCAATAGAGCTGACCTAAATGCATAGCATATTGAAGGCATTTAACTAAGTTCCCATCATTGGCCGAGATATATTTTTTCTAAAAGAAAATCCCATCCCCTCCCGCTAGCTCCTAGGAACGCAACCACTAGATGGCGATGAGATTACTTTCCCTCCCTATTGTTCAGAAAAACCTGCTTTATATGAACATATGGACCATTCATTCCAGTCATATTCCTATTTCTCAAAATTTTCAGCCAAACCAGGAAAAGCTCATATGGCGTGACTGTCCCGAGCCCATTTCATAAAGTTTGATTTTGAATTAAAAAAAATCTAATTAATATATTCCCATTACTTAAATACAATGAATACTAAAGATGTCTACTTGTAAGTCTGTAGTGTTTAAAGTCCAGGCGTAATATTTTTGAACAAGCCATAAACAAAAACATTTTGTCCCAAAAATCAATATCATATGGTGTGACCCTAAATTATGTTTTTTAAATGTGCAATTGTGTGGAGACCTTTAGGGATAGGGGGTCCTTCCTCATTCAGGAAGTATAATAACTTCTCAGAAGGACATTGAAAGTTTACGTGTTGAGTTATCTCTCATATTTCTTTCAATAAATCAAGTATTTCCAGCACTCCTATCTCAGTTCCACTTTTCGCTGTCTTTTGGTGTGACCCATTTTTCAGGAAAATGTCAAAAGTAAATAGTTTTTTGGTCAAAATTACCTTTACATCTATGTTACCATGTTAAAGTGAGCATATGATTTTGGTCCTAGCATGTAGCCTCAAGACTCATTGTTCTGCTAAGTGCATGAAACCTCATATGGAGTGACCCCATATCATATGGTGTGATGGGGTTTTGCTGTCACACCATATGATTTATTTGTCACACTATATGATATAATCTGTATTTTCCTACATAAATAATGTTTTTTTCAAAGATATGTTTAATTAATAGTTTAGTGTTATACATACTTTAACATATTTAACATTTTGTTAACATTTATTATTTAATATGTGGCACCTACAGTGGGTACGGGTTGAGAATGCACCTTCTCCCGCGGGACTCCCGAAGAGATCCCGCAGGCCGTCAAGCCGATTTTTTTCGAGCCTAAGGCAATGTACCCAAACAACCACCAGGTGGCAGAAAGTTTCATCCCGCATTTCAAAATGATGAAGACCGCATATCCGTCAATAGTCGACTCCTTAATCTCATTTAATCATTACAATGAAGGTGATGACTGGCGAAATTATTCAAACGACGTTTCAATGAACCATTGTTGAAATGAATGAAAATGGTTATAGAAAATCGCCTACAGCCTAACGCCGACACAGCTGATTATTTGATTGATTCTAAGCTGTTTTGATGTAGGGGATGGGTAAACTGGCGCGCTACAAACATGCTACCAATCAAATGTAATATTAGTAGGACTAGCCTACTTAGACACTTTAGTCATAGGCAACGTTGCCATGTTAATTTGGGCTAGAAGTGCTTGCTTGTGGTGGCGCTCCTGTCCGCTGCTTCTCCCGAATTGTGTGGCAAATTTGTCAGCAATCAGCTTAAATGTCAAATCATATTTAATTCTCTTTGTCGCCATGGTATTGGGGGAAACGCGGAGAAACGAGATGGTCAGTCCTCGTATTTTTTCTTCGCGTTTCGTTATAAGAAATAAGTAATAGTTAGTCTTCTTCCGTATTGAACAGATAGGCTACGGGACGCTCTTTGTTCCGTATTTAAAGGAACTACTCAATGCACACACACTACAATGAAAAACACACAAAGAAATCACTAAACATATAGCCTACAACCTAATGACACTTTAATGCAGCGTTTCTCAAACTATGGGCCGCGAAACGTGGAGACTGCTGCTGGTCCGCGAGACATGGGGTGAAATTAGGTCCGGTGATCTGATAATTTGCTGCGCAATTGACCAAGCAACCGCGGACCGACAGAAAAAGAAAGCAAACGTTGCTGCGGAAATGCTTGCTAATTTGATGTGTTTAAACATAGAGCCATACAATTAGGTGTGTCTGTTATTATGATAATTTTCGAGCATAACTGCTTGTCCATAGCTCAGTGACAGGTGTTGATAGCCTTGCCATAAGCACTGCTGTAGGTGCTTCTTTTATTATGCGGTTAGAGCATAAGCGCTTACTCATATAGACTATAACTCAGGGACAGGTGCAAAACCACCAACTGGGATGAATCGAAGGGCAAGCAAGCACTGCCACACAACGTGAAGGCCTTTGTCAACACTAAACAGAAAGTTTCCTACGATGGGGAGAAGTGGCCGCAAGGACTGCATCGATAAGATCAACGAATACAGTAATGTTTTACAACCCAGCTGGTATCCGCTGTTCATTCCGACATATCCCCACTCGGCGGTAGGCCTAGGCCTATTTAACTTTTTTTTTCAAACAACGTGACATTCCGACATGAGGTCATTAATAGGCTATTAATGTCATAACTATTAGGCTTTCATTAGGCTTACTATGCATGGCTGTAGGCAGCTATGAGGCCACTGAGATCTGGACCTCATCGGTTTTGTGAAAGCCGATTGGAAATACTTAAGTTTAGAGCGAACGTTTCAACTATGTTTGCCATGGTAAACACTCAAATAAAACAATAGCCTAAAAAATAACTACATGCGTAATGGACACGGCTCTATATCCTAAATAATTTTCGAGGTTCGCCATTTGGTAATATGACCTATCCTTACTGACAATAATTTAGATTGAGCACAACTAAAGTTGCACGAAGGCAAAATACAGTCCTAAAAGCCTATTCTATATAGCCTGGCCAATATTGTAGATGTGCAAAAGCAGCATTTGCGTGCGTGCTTGCCGGTGAGGTGTAGCCTACAAAAATGAGCATAACATCTGATTATTAAAGTATGGCTATAGGATAGGCTAGAGAAGAGTTGGTTTAAAATTCAAGTGTAGTAAAAAAGTTTGTGCACATCCCCGGTCAAGGTGCAGAACAAGAGTAGGCTAAATCATAAAAAAAATGGAAAAATGTTCGCACACTTGAAATCCTTCTTTTTTTATTTGATTTGGTCTTCTTCAGATTAAAATTCAAGTAGCCTACGTGCGCTATTTAACCCCTCGAGACCGACTGCAGTCTGCTGACACAGCCAGACGACTCTCCCAACCCATTCATTCGTTTTGGCCGATATAATCCATTCATTCGTTTTGTGCGTATTTAAAGATTCCTGCATGCTGCATTACCGTGACCCTTAGCCTACCTTGTGGATGATTTTTTCTCATTGGAATACAGCAGGGCAGAATGCCTTTTATCTAACAAACGCAAAAGCTGAGATTGTTGGAAGGACTAGGCTACTCAACAAACTTGTTTTTCGTTTCTGGGAGATCTCGTTATCGTTTTGGATTGTCGGATTTTTATACTTATTGTTTGGACTTATGGACAATGAACTTTGAGGGGTGGTTGTTAGTGCTTTACAAAGCTTTGTGTTAACCCTTATGTTGTCCTTGGGGTCAATTTGACCCCAAGCAGTGTTTAACATCATAAAATATATGGTTCACTTTTTTTGTTTTGCTTCAAGTTTCATGACTTTTCCTCATTTGAAGGGTACAACAGAGTAAACATGAAATTTGCACAAAAATATGTTTCCAGTTTCCTGTAAAAAAAATAGTTACGTTGGTGGTATTGGGGTCAATTTGACCCCATTTGTATGAAACATGATGAAAATGAATATTTGACAAACTATGGATATTATTATTGTAATAGTATGAGAACATGTAGTTATTATCATTATTGCATATACAAGTACATATTACATATAAGTTATTTTGGCAGGTCTGAAAAAGTCCAAAAAGTCAGCCTTTGGGCTGTTGACACTGGATTGGCCATATTGCCAGTCAGGGTTCCAGGGTTCATAAAGGGGTGTGGGGGGGTGGGATTGTTTTGTAGGGCTTTTGATGGTGGTTATTACACTCTTGTTAAGTACCTACCACAAAAAAAAAATGGGTAAAAAAAATAATTTCAATCATTTTTTGAGAGTTTTTTTAGCTGGGGTCAAATTGACCCCAAGGACAACGAACGTCGGTAAGATTTGAGGACAACATGAGGGTTAATAAGTGTCGGTCCTCCTATCCTTCAGCTCACTGCGCGATGCAGTTGCGCATAGTGGCCACGAAGTCATTAACTGTTTACGACACAATACATGATATTTGTGTTTTTCGTTTCTTAGATTTAATGCATGTTTGACATGTAAACAGGCCTTCAGTCCGTTAACTTAAGGCCTTCTTTTGCATGGGGTTGCTCGCATCCGCCCGTAACCTAGACTATTATGTGCGTAGTGGCTGCATACTCTTATAATAAGAGGCAAATTGTTACAGGACAACTTAAACTGACTTCCCCAATGCTTCCCCGCAGCACATTACATTTTAATATAGGCTAATATAGGATGAACAAAGTCTATGCTATATTAAATCCAGTAGCCTAATAATGCTATGTGCCACGTCCGATTTCGCAAGTGATGTAGTAGGCTACGTTTAAACATCGACAAACGTCTGTGAGACTACCCATTTCATGAAGAGCAATTGTCTTGTGCGATCATTCCCCCTCCCCCACACTTGTCTAACCAGTTCACTAGACATTATAGCCTACCTGTATGCGGCATTGGACGATTGCCTCCCTCCCCCCTCTCTCTCGACAGACACTTCCTGACACTAGGGCTCGGGATCATGACATCAAAACTTCGCGGGCACAGCCACATTGGCAGCTTCACTCCTTAGTTTACTATGGATTACTATGGATTTACTCCCGCCTTTTAGTGTGTTCCTGTTACTTAGTTTTTGCCTTCTTGGTAGTATGTTGCTGTGTAGTGGGGTGTAACAGTGCAACCCACGATCACAAGAGGAAAAGAATAAATCGCGACTATATTTCTGCTTCTTGTCTTGTGCATCTGAATGAATGGATATTACGTTCAGTGCGCTACCAAATGGCGGCGATATTCCTAGAATGCAAGGCGTGTGCCCGAGCCCTATTATGTAAATGTAAAAATGTGTGTGTGTGTGTGTGTGTGTGTGTGTGTGTGTGTGTGTGTGTGCGCTGAACCACGAATTCACATATTAACTTTTCTTTTCAGCAGACATCGCAATCATAAAAAAAATCGCAAAACTTTTTAATAAAATAATGCCTCTTGTCTTAATGGGTTCCGGAGGTTCACCCCGGTCGCTGACGTATGATTAAGATGCCTCAACCAGTTACGCCACAGTTCGAGTGTCAATCTCTTCGCACTTAGCCAAGAAATATAAAGGATTCAGTCAGTCAAGTTCATTTATTCGCGGCATGCACTTGAAACGCCGATCAAAAGTTCTGACATGTTAAACTGTTAGTCATTAATTCACCACATAATAAAATGCTGTTATATTGACGCACAGTACCTAGCCCACGGTAGTCTATGTCTATCTCTGAATCAACATGAACATGCATAACGAGATCCATATATTCTAAGTTGCTAGAAACTTCTTTTGCGGAGCTAGGCCTACTAGTCGATGGTTACAATGAATCACCCTCACTGCCCTATCGCATATCTGACCATCCATTGTTATAATGTTACAAAATGCGCGATCTTCTCCAATCATGTAGCCTACGGTTATAAGTAAAGTGACATGATAGGCATGTAGGCCTATTAAAGATATTTCTGTTAAATACGTTTTATTTTCAGTTGTCAAAAGTGTTGGGGACAAAATCTGTGATAAAGTGCTGGGTAAGCTACCCAGCGTCGCCGGTTAAAATGAACATGCCTCCGTTTTAAAATAGCATATAGGCCTACACATTTCTAAGTATTCCTAACATAAATGTAGCGTCTTGTCCATCTCTTTCGTCTTCGCCTTGACAATAATAGCCTATTCACGGAAATGCGGTCTTGTAACCGTAATGAATTAATGAATTAATCTAAGGTTGCCTATATCGAGTCTTTCAGGTTGAATTGAAGGCTTCTAAAACCATTTTCATTAATTTCAACAATGGTTTATTGAAACGTCGTTTGATTATAATTTCGCCAGTCATCACCTTCATTTTAATGATTAAATGAGACGGATTAAATGAGACGGATATGCGGAGCATTTCTCTCCCTCTCCATTGACCAAAACGTTGCTCTGGCATCTCTGCTGGACTGACTGAGTTATAGGCTACTTCGAGTGAGAGAGCCAGCTGTGAGGTACGCTGTAAAACATTCGAAAACTCTGAAACTGCAATCTGACATGCCGAGCGTGATGTCTCTTTTCTCCGCTTGTCACCAGCGCGGTGTCTTCGGGTTTTTCCGTGTTTTCCGGTATGAGCCGAACCTTCATTTTATTAAGGCGGTCTTATGTTGCCCCCTTGCGGTTGCAGTTTTAATTAAAGTCCCGATGCTTCGGGAGTCCCGATGTGCGGGAAAGAAAGGAGCATTCTCAACCCGTACCATCTGTATTACCCAAGTGCTATACAATATCTGGTGGAATTCTGTTTTACAAAGTTCTGAGTTTTTAACAGTGATCCTTTATGTGATATATTTGTCTTAAACTGTGATTAATTGTTGGTGAAATGCATATATTCACATTTTTGCGTTAACAGATTGTTATTTGGTGTAATTTATCATATGGTGTGACACCATATCATTTGGTGTGACATCAAGAAACATCAAGAAATTATGAAAATAAAAATGCTTTCGGAGTCTAAATCATACAAATCTGAATGTAACAGATAGGAAATAGGGTCAGCAAATATTGTATGCATTTCATTTCTTTTGTATCAAGATATGTCCAAATTAATATGAAGTTTATTGAAAGATTAGGGACAAATGCCTTACTTTGTGTATTGATGAATAAATATACTAAAAAGTAAAATATAATACATTTCCACAAGGAAATGCTAGATCTTGATGAAGTAAAGATAGAAGATTATGATACACTGACTCATATAGAAAAAATATATACCACATTATAGTTTTACACACAATAACTTTCATGTCACACCATATGATAATTTTAGCCACTAACACAAGACATTAGTGAATAAATATGAATTCCAATACAAGTGGGTGGTTGACGTTTTAGGCCGAAAAAAAGTTTTTGAAAAAAAATTCAGATATTATGCATGGAAATCACTTAGTTATGTTGTACTGACTCTCCCATTCCCAAAATATGTATGATCTTTTAGAATTTGTATTGGAATTCATATTTATTCACTAATGTCTTGTGTTAGTGGCTAAAATTATCATATGGTGTGACATGAAAGTTATTGTGTGTAAAACTATAATGTGGTATATATTTTTTATGTGAGTCAGTGTATCATAATCTTCTATCTTTACTTCATCAAGATTTAGCATTTCCTTGTGGAAATGTATTATATTTTACAGTATATTTATTCATCAATACACAAAGTAAGGCATTTGTCCCTAATCTTTCAATAAACTTCATATTAATTTGGACATATCTTGATACAAAAGAAATGAAATGCATACAATGTTTGCTGACCCTATTTCCTATCTGTTACATTCAGATTTGTATGATTTAGACTCCGAAAGCCTTTTTATTTTCATAATTTCTTGGTGTTTCTTGATGTCACACCAAATGATATGGTGTCACACCATATGATAAATTACACCAAATAACAATCCGTTAACGCAAAAATTTGAATATATGCATTTCACAAACAATAAATCACAGTTTAAGACAAATATATCACATAAAGGATCACTGTTAAAAACTCAGAACTTTGTAAAACAGAATTCCACCAGATATTGTATAGCACTTGGGTAATAGGTGCCACATATTAAATAATAAATGTTAACAAAATGTTAAATATGTTAAAATATGTATAACACTAAACTATTAATTAAAAATATCTTAGAAAAAAACATTATTTATGTAGGAAAATACAGATTATATCATATAGTGTGACAATTAAATCATATGGTGTGACAGCAAAACCCCATCACACCATATGATATGGGGTCACTCCATATGAGGTTTCATGCACTTAGCAGAACAATGAGTCTTGAGGCTACATGCTAGGACCAAAATCATATGCTCACTTTAACATGGTAACATAGATGTAAAGGTAATTTTGACCAAAAAACTATTTACTTTTGAAATTTTCCTGAAAAATGGGTCACACCAAAAGACAGCGAAAAGTGGAACTGAGATAGGAGTGCTAGAACTACTTGATTTATTGAAAGAAATATGAGAGATAACTCAACACGTAAACTTTCAATGTCCTTCTGAGAAGTTATTATACTTCCTGAATGAGGAAGGACCCCCTATCCCTAAAGGTCTCCACACAATTGCACATTTAAAAAACATAATTTAGGGTCACACCATATGATATTGATTTTTGGGACAAAATGTTTTTGTTTATGGCTTGTTCAAAAATATTATGCCTGGACTTTAAACACTACAGACTTACAAGTAGACATCTTTAGTATTCATTGTATATAAGTAATGGGAAAATATATGAATAGATTTTTTTTTATTCAAAATCAAACTTTATGAAATGGGCTCGGGACAGTCACGCCATATGAGCTTTTCCTGGTTTGGCTGAAAATTTTGAGAAATAGGAATATGACTGACATGAATGGTCCATATGTTCATATAAAGCAGGTTTTTCTGAACAATATAACCACATTTATTTGCAGATTAGACATTTCTTTACTTCAGTTTGACACTCTGGACCAAAAAAAGGCCATGTCATGTCAACCACCCAAATTCTAAAAGATCATACATATTTTGGGAATGGGAGAGTCAGTACAACATAACTAAGTGATTTCCATGCATGATATCTGAATTTTTTTAAAAAAACTTTTTTTCGGCCTAAAACGTCAACCACCCAAATATCACCAGTTAACATAAAAACCAGTTAAACTGGAACACCGGAAATGTCGCTGCTGCAGCTGGCAACGTTTTAACAACACTTTACTAACATTTCCGGAAAGGTACGGACTCGATTAAATTCATTCTGGACTCTCTATCCGACCACATAAAGACGTGGGGATACTTCGGTTTGGCTTTAGGGACCCTCTACTCACTACCACGTAAGTGTAGTGTTGTTTGGAAAAGTAGAAGAGGTATAAAAATAGCGTTTTGTAGCGGCGAAAGGACACGCCACGGTCACTTCCAGGCTAACGAGTTTTGGCTAAAAACGGTGAGCTCAAACTTTCTCAAAACACATCCGAATGACATGATTTTGGTGTCAACTCAACGTATGTACCCCCAATAGTCCGAAAAATTGATCTAAAGTGCATTTCACTCCGGATTATCCCTTTAAGATGATCTGCCACAGCTCTCCCGATGTCACGGTCCGTAGCCTTGTTGCTCCATTTTTCACCGCAGCTGAAATTATATGGAGTTTTATTTGTGCCAAAATGTTCAAACAATACTTTTTCAAATTCAAACAAAAATCAATTAATCAAAAATATCAAATAAAAAATTTAAACAAAAAAAATAAAGTCGAAAAAAAAATCTAAACTCGCAAACAAATTATTTGTGTAGTTGCAAAAAAAACACCGTTTGAATAACTTGTCTTTTGGCTTACAATAACAACAATCATTTGCAGCGACATCATTCGTTTGTTTGCTCCTGGCTTTTTCAGTTTCGATTCTGGCTCTTGCGTTTGCGCTGCCTGTTTTTTTTGCTTGCGGTTCTGGCACAAACTTCACATGTGGGTGGGTGTCTGTGGGGTGCATTCCTATTGGCTGATGCGTTTTGACTGACAGCTTTACTATGGATTCAAGCGCAAGAGCTACCCACCTCCCCCCCTCCCTTTACTGTCTATGCCCCCTCCCCAGTAGGTAGCGGCGCAACGCTCTTTTTGGCCACTATGTACAGGTATATGGGATGTGGCGCTATTGAGCACAGTATGTCAACCGCCATATGAAGAAGAAGAAGATATTGACCACAGTAAGTTCCGTGGAGCTAGCTACACCAAAGCCATCGATGGGCTACACGCGTTATGGACTCAAAACAATGGGTTTTCCTCACTACTCATTAACCCAAGGTAAGAAGTGTAATCTAATTTGTTATGGGTCTAATTTTCACGTTTATGTGGGATGTTATGGCGTAGTTGTTACAATACTGACACTGGTTTTAAGGTATCAGATGGCTATCTTAGCATCGTAGGTTTGTCCACATACAAACGAGGCTTTTGATGAAATGTCGCACTACAGTAGCCTAAATTATGAATTCATACCATGTATTTATTTGTTCAGAAGTATATTGTTAATGTCCTCGCGTTATATAAGCGTATGTGTCCGATTATGTCATGAAATATCGCTATGTTGTCAACGGTAGTCTAGCATAGCATGAGCGCGATGGTGCGATCTATCTGTGGTCAGTTCATCAATGGCCCTGGCGATCTCTGGAGGTCCACTCTTTGTGAACGTTTGGAGACCACAGACATAGTATAACCTTAGTTAGAGTATTGGTTCATTTGCCTGAGAAAGACCCAAGGGTCGAAACGTTACTTTTTGTAAACATGGGAGCTCAAGCAGTGTTGCCAACGTTACCTTCTTCTGTTACATCTCCCCAGGAAATGTTATTAAGCACTGTGACCAGCTCTGTCTTTTGATTAGTACATGTCTCATGTCTTCTGCTTGTGCTTGTGTGTTTGTGCAGAACAACTCATCGTGATGGAGCACCTGTACTCCCTGATACAGCAGGATCTGAGGGGATTCCTCAGACAGGACGCAGATGTGGATTGACAACATCCTGCAGTTTGACCTGTTCAACCGACCTCTTCTCTGTCCCATACACACCACACAGTCTTTGGTCAACCTCTGCTTCATTGCCATCACAACCATTGGTCCCTGTTTCATCTGCAGCGCAACACAGCACAGCTGACGGCCTCTTCTCCATCTGCAGCACAGCACCACACACCAGACAGAGTCCGCTGCGTCTTTCACACACCTGGTGGATCCTATTGTGTGCCTCACATACCTGAGAGACTCTGCTCCACAGTACCTGCAGGCTCTGCCCTGCCCTGCCCAACCCCTCGCACACCCGATGGACCTAGCTGTGTCCCTCACATACACAATGCACTGTACCCCATCCCTCACACACCAGATGGACCTAGCTGTGTCCCTCACATACACAATGCGCTGTACCCCATCCCTCACACACCAGATGGACCTAGCTGTGTCCCTCACATACACAATGCGCTGTACCCCATCCCTCACACACCAGATGGACCTAGCTGTGTCCCTCACATACACAATGCGCTGTACCCCATCCCTCACACACCAGATGGACCTAGCTGTGTCCCTCACATACACAATGCGCTGTACCCCATCCCTCACACAGGCGATGGACCTAGCTGTGTCCCTCACATACACAATGCGCTGTACCCCATCCCTCACACACCCAACAGACCCTGTTGTGTCTCTAACACACACAGCAGGCTTTGCCCAGCCCCTCAGGGTGGCTCTGAAATCTGTGGCTTTCACACTCCCAACAGACGCTGCTCTCTCCCTCACACACCCGGCTGGCTCTGCCCGGTCCGTTGCACACCTGCAGACTTCCAGCCGCCACAAACCCAGCTCACCCTTCTCCTGCTGTGTCCTTTACAAACCAAAAAACGCAGCTATGTTCCGCACATGACTAGCTGACTCTGCCTGGTCCCTTGCACACCCAGTGGACGTGGACACTGTTGTGACTGTTGATATTGATATTGCTGTTGTTGTTGATATACATAGGTTTCTCGTTTACCAACTATACTGGCTGCGCGCGCATCCGAGAGGCAGAAAATGCCAAGCTACATTAGAAAGTTACCAAGTAGTTGGATGTTAAGAATGGTAAGCTTATATGGTATGATTAATTAAGCAATGAAAAAGTGATGTTACCTTCCAAAAAAATGTATTTATTCAGTCAGAGTTCCCAAAAGTACAGTTTGATGATGGTATTGACAAACATAGCACATCAGTTATGAAACCATGCTGTGTGATGGATGTATATCAGGTTTAGGCGTTCCGGCAAGAAATGACCACAGCTGTGGCGCTTGCAAGTGGTTTGGGCGCTTGCACTGCATGCCAGCAACCCGGGTTCGATTTCCGCTCTGTCATCCACTCCGGAACCCTCCAGCAAGAGGACAAATGTGCTCTTAAAATATGTATTAAAAAAAATAAAGATGTTTTAGATTTGCAAATCTTTTTTATGTTTGCGATATATGCTGAAAAGAGCTAGTCTATATTTTTTTCAAAATTTTAAGTTAACTTCTATGTGAATTCGTGGATCAGCATTCACACAAATTTTTACATTTACATAATTAGTGTCAGGCTCAGTGACACGGAGGCAGTCGTCCTCAATGCGCATAGGTGAAGAACTGGTTAGACGAGTGTGGGGGAAGGGGAATGATCGCATAAGACAATTGCTCTTCATGAAGCTGTTACAATGGATAGTGTTATCTACTGTAGGCCTAAAGTGCTGCGCCGACATCGGCTGTCTTTAAGCGTCTTTGTCCGAATCCAATGGAGACTGAAAGTTGGTACAAAAATAACTGGGATGAAGTGGTACAAAAGTAAATGTTTCAACACAAAGTCTATGCCACTGCTCAGGGTGAAAGGATATAGTGAAAGCCTAAGCAAAGATACTTAAATACGCTATATGCTTTTTCAACCGTCTCTGGCCTAAGGCAGCGATTCCCAAACTTTTTATTATAACGCACCAACTTCAACATCTAAGCCACACGCTAAAAAGGCAACACGGGTGAAAAGGCCCTCGTTTAAGATACGACCACACAACAGCATATGCTCATTCCCACGCAACATTTCGAATTTATCATTCTGAAGAGCGCTATGAAACGTCAAGTCATGCCCTATGCGGGACATTCTAAAACGCTTAACGTGGCTTAAAGTATCTCCTGTTTAAGAATGCATACTTTTACCGCACAAACATGAATAAATGAAGTGAATATTGAAAATGCCACTGCTTTCAGCCATGTTCACTCTACGACGTCATCTTTCCCCCCCTCAAATTTTGGTAATTTTAAGAGACATTATCTCATATGCGCAGTGGCTTTGGTGGATGGTTTTACTGTTGCTGGAGAGAGGAACATCTACTGATTCAAAAAACAATCGTCATCTAATGTGCCATGGCAGGAGGGATTTTAGACTAATAAAGGTAATAACAATCAACATTATTACCGGGTTAAATTAAAAATGATTAACATTTAGAGAGATGAAAATTCTGCTTTATGTGGTTCAGATAACTTCCTAGTGGGTCTGTAAAACTAGGGAACCTACTGTAGGCTCCATGGAAATATAAAGCTTACAGTATGTTCATAAACAGGGTAGCCATTGCAATTTCAGTCATTTTCAGCCATGTATTGTTGGATTTTTGAGGGTCTCTGAGGGGGGTCCCAGAACTCCATAACGAAAAAAGCTGTAGGGTTTTAATTATATGACTGTTCATAGTTCCACATACTAAGAATGAGCCGATTTGGCTGACCCCCATCTTCCAACCTCTGCCTGGTTTTCTCATGCAATGACTCTTGAACTGTTAAATCAGTTTGACTACTAGGGACATTTCTACCTCAAATAAAGTTGGTTACCAAAGTGGCTGAAACAAACTCAGGCCTCTAGAGAGGAAACCACTGTGGTTCTGGTCCCCACCTCTCCTTCCTGTTCTGGCTGCCAGTTTGACCAGTATACTTCTGGTTTTTGCACATAACTGTTTCCCTTCAAAGTACATGAAGGCCTTTTTTTTTTTTTTTACATATGTTGCCTGACAGATGTCACGTACAGCATTCTCAGAAACTGTATTCAACATTCTCAGAAATGTGAGATCCCCAGGCTTTCTGCCGCCTTTTCTGCTAGGCAGGTCAAGGACATAGTCTTGAGGTAGTCAAACAAAGGTTACACACTTTTTAGTGTTTTTGATTAAATCCAATATGGTGGCATAGTTGATTATGTTGATGTCACAAGTTTGCATCAGCCGACTAAAGACCTCCCAAAGTATTGCCACCCAGCTAGCACGCACAAGTTGTATCAACGTTGACATCCCACTGAGCAAAAAGTGGTCCAAAATATGTCCAGAAGACGTGGTCGCCGAACTCCAGAAGACGTCTTCAGAGTCAGAATGAACGTTTTTAATATGTCTTTTCTGAATGTTGTATAGATGTCTCATTTTGGATTTTATATACATGTCAGGAGAAGATGTTTGAAAGACTTAATTGTTGAACAAGATTTAATTTGTTTGTTTGTTCTGAAATTAACATAGAATGGAGCAAAGCCTCATGGTTGTGATGGATATGACTGCACTTGGGTAAAAGCTGTTCCTGAGTCTGTTTGTTTTTGATCGTATTATTCTGAACCTCTTGCCGGATGGCAAAGGTTCGAACAAAGAATGTTCCGGGAGAGTGTTTAGTGTTCAGTCTTTTGCCTTTGTATATGCTTTCGTCCAGCCTTGGGAGGCCTATACCCACAATGCATTGTGCCGCCTTCTCCACTCAGATTAGGTCATGTCATGCAGGTATCAGTATTTCAGCACATAACAGCTCCTTTAATGACTATAGTTGGATATGAGCCCGTGTGGTGATGGCAATCCACAAAAGTTACAGTAATAAATTAGTGACTTGTGTGCCATTTCACAGATTGTTAAACTTTTAGCAAATAAACTTTGTTCTCAAATTCTGTCAAAAGTATGTTCATGTTGACACAACCTGTCATTTACACTAATTTTCATCCCCTTTCAACAACTTAATTACATTGCATGTCAATGCAATGTAGGCCTACTGTTATCCCTGTTCTTCTTATTATCGGGATTATTCTTCTTCCGACCAAAATCAACGATTTATAACACTAAAACCACTTAACCGTTTGACGTCATTCAAGCACTCTTACAAAGATCTTGTAACGGAGATTTGACGATTTTATTTTTGACTTTTTGAGATATCCAGATAAAAGAGTTTAAAATTCCCATAGAGTTTACATTGAGACCCTTTGGCGGCAAAGATTAATTGTTACGTCAGTGCTCAGCTGTCAGTAATCAAGGATCTTTGCTGCGCTAAACCAGGCTAAACCTGAATGTTATGTCTACTCATTAAGCTGTAACAGCTATGAAAACATTCTGTAAACCAGGACGTTATCGTCTTGTCTCCTGTTAGGCTACTCCTTACTTGATTTGTTATACCGTTACAGTAACCGGTTTGCTCTCGGTAACGTGATCAACAGCTAAAGACAATCTAACCTAACGTCAACGTAAATGTAACACTGTATAGCTAACGACAACCAAACTTGCTCCAGGCTAGGTTTAACCTCGGGTAGGCTGCAAGGCCAACAGGGCTTGGGCTTTTAGCCATCTCGACAGAGCAGCCTACACGACACCGATCTTCACCCAGCGTTTTAAGTGAAGTCAAACCTGATAGACATTTCAAGGTTCAAGCCTTCTTCTCACAGTCGATTCTAGCACAAACTGCATTGCTATCATTTTCACGTTTGTTTGTGAGCAAGCTAGTCGTTTCAGCTATAGGGACTTGCCAGCCAACACCAAATTTGATCCTATTACACCATTTGAACAGGTGAGTCGTCCTGTTTATTCTACCATCAATTTGAGGCTATAACACATTGCAACTTACTCAACAGTGAGTAAACAGCAGATGTTCCCGCAATACTCCTAACATTACTCGTATTTGTTCTAGAAACATGCCTAGTTCCTTAGGCTCCTTTCTTCTTTCAGTGGTTACGTGTTTCATGCTGGCTACACGTGAACAACTCATACATAATTCAACACAAGGTCTACAGACCTTAGAGGTGTACATTTCATTTCCATACATCAAAGCGTTCGCCCATGGCAGCCGATCAAATTCGATGGCAAAATCTCCAAACAGGAAGTGAGGTCAAATCTCGGAAACCCTTTGAGGTGTCAAGACCATATTTGGTGGGATGATTTTTGACACCATCCAAAGTAGCCTCAGTAAATTTGGTGTAAATTGGCCACTAGGGGGCGTCACAATTAGCAAAAATGCATTTTGTCTCATATCTCTTTACGTCTTTGGGATGACATCCACATTTTTACATTGGAGGTGCTCTGGGACATACCACTGATGAACCTAGGCAACCTGTCACGTCATTGTAAGAATTCGGCAATCGAGGGCAACGCCACCAAAATCGAAGCAGCTTTGCGTCTTAGCCAAACTTTAACGTTTTGACCCGAGGGCGAGCGGTCGCGTCCCCTGCCGGAGCGCTGTCGCGGCGCGTCGGAGCAAGCACACTTTGCACTTTCCCACCGGGGAATACTTCTAGTTACAAACAACCAGACCTGGGCTAACTTTGATGTCAAAGCTGTTTCAACGTTGAAATGTTTCTTGTCATAGGGGGGGTATCCTTGTCTTACGAACAAATGCAGGTGTAAGGTAGGGTTACACTTAAAGCGTAAGTTTGGCGGAAAATGAAAATAAAGCTATTTTCTGAATGAAAATACATCAACTAAGCTGTGGAGGAAGTAATTTTCGCTCATCACGCAGTACAGAGCTAGCACTGGCAAAAGCTACAGCCCAAAATCGCAAACAGTGGGTTAGCATTGGGCTTTCAGCCATGCGCTTTCAAAATCGCATTTTTAAACCACTAACATTGCTCAAAACAGCGGCAAACCTCGTCAGCAGCTTGCTCTAGGTGTCTACACATAAAACGAAGCACCAATCAGTCTGTAAACTTTGGAATAGTCTGTATACACATAGAATCAGTTAGATGCCGCAACCCAATCTGAAGCACAGAAATGTCACGCGAGATCTCACACGAGAGCTCGTGGACTTTACTTCTTGAGGAACTGGAGTGTTCATAACAGTCTTCTTTTATAAACGTCGGGTTCGTGAGCCAAGTTGTTGGTGGTTCGTTTTATGTGTAGACACCTAGAGCAAGCTTCTGACGAGGTTTGCCGCTGTTTTGAGCAATGTTAGTGGTTTAAAAATGCGATTTTGGAATAGCTCCCGTGCTTCCGTGTGAATAACTCCCGTGCTTCCTGTGAATCTCGGGTGACATTTCTGTGGTTCAGATTGGGTTGCGGTCTCGAACTGATTCTACGTGTATACAGACTATTCCAAAGTTTACAGACTGATTGGTGCTTCGTTTTATGTGTAGGCCTAGACACCTAGAGCAAGCTGCTGACGAGGTTTGCCGCTGTTTTGAGCAATGTTAGTGGTTTAAAAATGCGATTTTGAAAGCGCATGGCTGAAAGCCCCATGCTAACCCACTGTTTGCGATTTTGGGCTGTAGCTTTTGCCAGTGCTAGCTCTGTACTGCGTGATGAGCGAAAATTACTTCCTCCCAGCTTAGTTGATGTATTTTCATTCAGAAAATAGCTTTATTTTCATTTTCCGCCAAACTTACGCTTTAATGAAACCCCAATTGTTGCATTAATGATAAAAGCTGCTAGTTGCAAACAACTATGGGTTAACGTTGATGTCAAAGCTGTTTCAAAGTCGCAGTTCAACCTTCAACGCTGTCAACCGATGTCAACGTAGGGTATCCGCCGTTCATTCCGACATACCAGCACTCCGACATTGACGTCCAATTGTCGTAGTGGAGGCATGTCTCTTTATGGGAAAAAGTCCCACCACTCCGACATTTTTTTTTTTCATGGTCGCAGTGGCGGTATTTAACCTTTTTTTCAAACAACGTTCCATTCCAACATGAGGTCATTAATAGGCTATTAATGTCATAACTATATCCAATTGTGTAAAATATAGATTCACATTTAAAATGTCATTGTGAAGACTTATATATTATGTGTCTGTACGCGACTTGGGGAAGTGAGAGCAGTTCTGTACATGGCAAGTTGTCATTATTCGCGGACTAAGTGGAGCTGAATTAAGTTATTATTTTGCTGTCACTTTGTCTGTTTTATGGCCTAGAAGGTTGTATTTGGTATCTGTGGATAGCTCTAGCTCTCCTCTTTTATCTGACATGCAAGCCATATCTTTTTGACCACGGTTTCACGAGTCAAACGAAAGTAGCGGTAGCCGAAACTATATGACATTCTTATTTGTTTGTCACTTCGTCTGTTTGTATAACACAAAAGGATCGATGTGTTTGGTATCGATGGAAAGCTCTGTTTCTCCTCTTTCATTTGATATCCCTGTCATGTCTGTACAATGCCTGGTCCCGGAGTAATTTAAGTGAGAGCAGTGGCTGCGTGGGTGAACGCAGAGCAATATAGACTGTAAATATGATACTTTGATTTAACCCTATAATGCCTGACCCAATAAATAATGGTCAGAAAAATCTATTTTTCAGAATCTGGAGTCTTTATTAGGCCCTTAACCAAAATGTAAAAAAAAAAATGTAAAAATATATTTGCAAATACGTTTTTTGGTTTGTATCATATTTGATACATTGGGCATTACACACATGTTGGTCAATAACAAGAACTTGGACATCTGTAAGATTGTTGGTCATCCATAACATCCAAATCTTTCTTTCTTCAAACAGCTGCCTTTTTACATCCATTTCTTTCATTTTGCAATGAGATAACCAGGTAGAAGCGTTACTTCTAGTAGAACTTTTCTTGTCATGCCATGGGGGTAGGCAGAAATCATAAAATGGGTTAGCCTAGAAAAATTCAGGTGGGCCTGAACCCAAAATATGAATATGCAAATTTGACAAATTATTTTAGAAATGGATACCAAGTTAAATGATGAACATATGCGTCATTAGGCTACATAACATCGCAAGCAACGTTACCACTTCTCACAGCACTGACAAAGTGTTTTCAATAGCTGAGGGACAGTGGTTGTCATTATAGCCTATAACGATTATCGTTTATATGGGCCTATTCCGTGCTACCGCTTTCAACGCACAACTGCGAAATAGGCGATTGTTATTAATCAGCTATAAGATGCTGCAACCTATCCGAAACGTCTACCAAGCCCTCTCTGGGTCTGTACTAGGCTATATCTTGGGTAGGCTATTAGTTTACAAGCGCTTTTGCACACCTCTTTTGTGGGGACAGGTGCGTTGGAATATTGTATAGCCTACTTAAAAGAGAGAAGAGAGAATCCCACACTGTCCATTACGCATGCAAACTTTTATTCACAGTATTCACGACGTTTCCGTCATAGACCTTCCTCAGGTGAATTTATGACCGAAACGTCGTGAATACTGTGAACTTTATGAGCCTGAATAACGTAGCCTACTAGCTGGGCTGTTCGGAACGCACACATTTTGTTTGCGCACGAGAGAGAATGGCAGCGTTTAGTGCATCTGACGTAGAGCAAAATATATAGCCTATTTTTTATTATAATCGTGGGTAGGTGTTGGGCGCCAGCCGCCAGGTAGTGGTAACTACCACATCAGAATATTGCCACAATGTTCCTCTTGTTCATTCACGTCTGAAAATGCCACACCAGTCAGCGATATAGTTTTGAGTTAGTAAAACGAAAGTTTTTGCGTTTGTTACGCACAGAGTTGGGTGGGCCTGACTGACAGGTGGGCGGGCCCAGGCCCATCCGGGCCCACCCGTGGCTACGCCTATGTGTCATGCTCTGTATTTGGAGTCCTATTTCTATTTTACACCTAATCATCTGTCTCTACATGGCCCTGTATGTCACTCAAATTGCCATCAAGGAATTTCAGAACATTTTCAGTAGAGAACTTTCTTTTATACCTCTGTAAATTAGCCATAGCATGGATTATGAATTATTTGTTGTAAATATCACATTTTAATATGTAAATTGTGTACTTGATTCATTAAACACTGTATTGTAGACTATGGAAAACATAATACTCATATAATATCCAAAAAAAAAAAAAAAAAAGCCCCCATGACCACTGAGGGAATTACCTGCTGTATCAAATTTGATACTAACAATTTCTGCTCAATTTTACACCAAACTACATTATATTATTTTTTTAAAAAAACTTTGTTTTTTGAACAAAGCAATATTTCATTTTAAAATGTTGATACATATGTAAAAGTAAATCTCACCATAAAATCATCAAATTACCAATATCCTTGACCTTTGCATAACCATCAGGGTGCTAATGAGATTCCACCATTTTGAATTGTAACAAACCACTTGTCAGAATTGTAATAATGCAAAAGGTATCCAACAGGGGGCAAAAGACAAGTAACAGATTGTATACAACTGGGTTTTATGCAAAGTTTATATCTCATGGTGATGCAATGGGTCTCAGAAATGCATGTATCAAATCTGATACGCACGGCACTATAGGGCTAAATTCATGATTATATTTTATTTTCATACTTGATCGTACAGACCCGTGTCTAGTCTCGTTGGAAAGCCCCGGTTCTGCCCTTTCATGCAATATAGGTCTCATCTCGATGTGACTAATAATCGCGGAGCAATGTAACAGAGAATAATGGGTGTGTTTTTTGATGCACTTTGCACCCGTCGGGCTCATAGGGTCCGTTAAATTGACTTGGAAAAAAATAGGATTTGTAAACTGTCGGAATGGGGGTACTAAAATGTGTTGGATTGGCAGCATGTCGAAATAGAGGCATGTCTAAATGGAAGCATGTCGTAGTGGTGACATGAGTGGCAGCATGTAACCCAACGTAGATACAACGTGTGCGTCCTAGGTTGACGTTAAAGTAAAAGGTGTATCAACGTCGCAGTTCAACCTTCTACACTGTCAACCAATGTCAACGTTGATACAACGTGTGCGTGCTAGCTGGAATGCCATCAGGAGAAAATAGGATAAAGAAAAGAAAAAACAAAACTCCAAACAATACCAAATCAATCATTAACTCTCAAAAATACAGCAAAAGTAACTTAAACAAATGCTTGAAACTATTAGTATTAGGCCTCTAAGCAGGTGCACAGTGGCTCGCCTCAGACCATTCTACCTCTCCCTGCTCAAGTCCCCCCAGAGATTTTAACATCCCTGGCCATGGCCGTAACTACTATTTGGGACACCGAGGTCATGTCCTTGGTATGTTTTGTTTTATGACTTTTATAACGTTTATAAAAGTCTTGTTCCATATTTAACTGATAACTGCTCAGTGCACACACACAGAATCTAAAACACACACAAAACACCCTAATAAAACGCTGGTGCAGCGTTTCTCAAACTATGGGTCGCGCAAGGTGGAGACAGCTGGTCCACGAGGTATGGAGTGAAACTAGAAAACGTAATTTCGAGGAAATTACCAGTGCATGCAAAAGCAAGACATAAGATAAAATGTGAAACAAACTTAAATTTACAAACCGAACCAATACGTGATTGGACTTTTACTCTCTGAAGCTTGACTTTTCCACCTCTGAGTGTGAGTGCGTGTGAGTGTGCGTGCGTGTGTGTGTGTGTGTGTGTGAGTGGATGTAAGTGGATGTAAGGAGCATGGCTTTCTATGATGCAGTGAAATGGGGGAGTTAGGTTAGAATGTTGTGGAGTGCATGGAGAAGTGTGGTATATGAAGTGCTGCAGTCAGGTGTGTGTGTGTGTATGAGTGAATGGGTAGACAGAGAGAGCTGATAATGCAGGTTCAATTTAACTGGCTGTCAATTAAACATGATAGGGCCTTGAGCATCTGGCTCTTGACACAGGTGCAAATCAGCTTAATCAGCAGTGCAGTGCGATAGACCTCTGAAGTTCGCCTACAAAAAAGCTTGCCATATATGGGCAGTTGGCTTCAATTAACTCCCGGATCTCCTTATATGGGCAAGGATAGCAGCTTCAGAGGTCTATGAAAAGTCAATGGGAAACATATTTTGCTAATATCTCAAAAAGTATCAAGATTACAGAACTGAAATATACATAGACTTAGTCTTATTTTCAAGACCTACGTAACAAAGTTTGAACCAAGTTTCTACGTTAAACGGTTGAAGCGAAATAGGACCTGGTTAGGAGAATAATAATAACTAGAAAAGCAATTCCAAGGAATTACCAGTGCATGAAATGCAAAAATAGATAGATAATGTAGATAAGGTTACTAAGGTGTAGCTAGGGTAAACATGGTGGTTGCATAGTTTACAGAGAGTTGATAGTGTGAAGGTAGACAGTTTAAAGCAGAAACATTCCAGTTCTAACTTAACTAATGATTTCTATTCATGTTAAAATGTTAACTATGGTAACAATGATAACCAGGTTGATTGGTTAACTTAGCTACTGATTTGATGCAGTAATGGTAAAAATGTTAACTATGCTAACTATGCTCACAGTGCTAACCAGGTTGATTAGCTAACTTAGCAATTTTAGCACAACTGCTAGAAATCATTAGCTAACTATGCTAGCAATGCTAACTATGGTAACAATGCTAACTTAAACTAACAATGCTAACCAGGTTGATTAGCTAACTTAACTGATGATTTCTAGCAATAATGTTAAAAATGCTAACTACGTATGCTAACAATGTTAAAATTGCTAACAATGCTAACCAGGTTGATTAGCTAACTTAGTTGATGTTTTTTGCAGTTATGTTAAAAATGTTAACTATGCTAACCATGCTAACTATGCTAACTAGCTAACTTGCTAGTGAGGACTTTTATTTTGAAACATTTGTTGATAGGGTATCCATGGTGGCCACTATCAGGAAACAAGAAGTTACTGCAGCATAATCATGTTGGTTGCTATGGAAACGGTCATAAACGCTTAATTTTAATGGTTGGTATGTTGGTTGTATGGAGGTTTCGTGTAGTTGACTGGAGGCATAGTTGATAACTGACAGTTGGAATGGTTGAACAGTTCAATAGTTGAGTAGTTACAATGGTTAAATGATTTAATAGTGTATTATTGCAGTGAGGACCTTTATTTTGAAACAGTTGTGGACAGAGGAAGTAGTGAAACAGGATCTGTAGTCTTAATGAGATTGCTTAAAGCCTGAGACAGAAGGTGCCTCTCATATAGTGTTTACGCGTCCTCTCTCGCTCCTCGATCCTCACTGATCTACATAAAGAATGATGGAGCGGCAACAATGGGATAGTCTAGCCCTTCTTCTATCTTTCTTTATGTAGATCATTGAGGATGGAGGAGCGAGGGAGGACATATAAACGCTGCTTGAGAGGCACCCACAGTAAATACTTTGAAAGTTGTATGTAGATAGTCTAATTAATGTTGATAGACAGAATGTTTAATGGATGTTGATAGGCAGATTGTTTAATAGATATTGATTGACAGTTTAATGGGTGGATGAGTGAATGGTCTGAAGAAGATGAATGGATGGATAGAAGGTTGGATGGAATGTGCCTTATATTCTTGTTAAGAGAGACACTGATACAGCTCTCTGAGAGTAGTTGATACAGGTGTAATCAATTTAACTGGCTAGTCTTAAGAGAGCCAGAGTGTGCTTAAAGCCTGAGACAGAGTAAATTATTTAAAAGTTGAATGTAGATAGTCTAATTAATGTTGATAGACAGAGAGTTTAATGGATGTTGATAGGCAGATTGTTTAATAGATGTTGATAGACAGTTTAATGGGTGGATGAGTGAATGGTCTGAAGAAGATGAATGGATAGAAAGTTGGATGGAATGTGCCTTATATTCTTGTAGACTGGAAAGACACAGCTCTCTACTGATAGTGGATACAGATACAGGTGTAATCAATTTAACTGGCTAGTCTTAAGAGAGCCAGTGTATGTAGCCTGAGAGAGAGAGAGAGAGAGCTGCTGCACCTGGACTGGCCACCTGGCGTAACATTCTAATTGCTGGCGTGATGTCATAATGAGCAATGTTAAGTCTATGGGGAAATTTGTAATAGTTTTTAATTCATAGTTTAAAAAGTATAAAAGTTACAAAGTTGAAAATATATTGCACAGGTCTCCTTAGTAAGACCTATGTAGCAAAGTTTGAATCAAGTTTCTACGTTAAACGGTTTTAGCTGAATTGCGAGCGTTAGAAGAAGAAGTGGAATAACTAGAAATGCAATTCCAAGGAATTACCAGTGCATGAAAATGCAAAAATAGATAGATAATGTAGATATGGTTACTAAGGTGTAGCTAGCGTAAACATGGTGGTTGCATAGTTTACAGAGAGTTGATAGTGTGAAGGTAGACAGTTTAAAGATGAAACATTCCAGTTCTAACTTAACTAATGATTTCTATTCATGTTAAAATGTTGATTAGCTAACTTAGCTAATGATTTCTAGCAGTTACGCTAAAATGCTAATTATGCTAGCAATGCTACTTTACTAACAATGCTAACCAGGTTGATTAGCTAACTTAACCGATGATTTCTAGCAGTAATGCTAGAAATGCTAACTATGCTAACAATGCTAAATTTGCTAACAATGCTAACCAGGTTGATTAGCTAACTTAGTTGATGATTTTTTGCAGTTATGCTAAAAATGCTAACTATGCTAACAAAGCTAACTATGCTAACCATGCTAACTAGCTAACTTGCTAGTGAGGACTTTTATTTTGAAACATTTGTTGCTAGGGTATCCATGGTGGCCACTATCAGGAAACAAGAAGTTACTGCAGTATTATCATGTTGGTTGCTATGGAAACGGTCATAAACACTTAATTTTAATGGTTGCTATGTTGGTTGCTAGGTACATGGAGGTTTCATGTAGTTGACTGGAGGCATAGTGGATGATAACTGACAGTTGGAATGGTTGAACAGTTAAATAGTTGAGTAGTTTCAATGGTTAAATGATTTAATAGTGTATTATTGCAGTGAGGACTTTTATTTTGAAACAGTTGTGGAAAGAGGAAACAGTTAACAGGATATGTAGTCTTCTGAGAGACTGTATGCTTAAAGCCAGAGAAACTGACAGTTGGTGCCCAGGTGGCCGGCCACCCGGCGTAAGATTCTAATTGCTGCCGTGATGTCATAATGAGCAATGTTAAGTCTATGGGGAAATAGCTCAATGTTAAATCTATGGGGAAATCGTTTTTTAATTCATAGTTTAAAAAGTATAAAAGTTACAAAGTTGAAAAATACAAAGCACACATGGCATAAGCGAGACCTACGCAACAAAGTTTGAATGAAGTTTCTACGTTAAACGGTTCAAGCTGAATTGCGCGCGTTAGAAGAAGAAAAATAAAGATAAGAAGAAGCCTTGGAAGAACAGTACAGTGCATTTTCATGCACTGTAACTAGAAATGCAATTCCAAGGAATTACCAGTGCATGAAAATGCAAAAAAATGTAGATATGGTTACTAAGGTGTAGCTAGGGTAAACATGGTGGTTGCATAGTTTAAAGAGAGTTGATAGTGGTAAGGTAGACATTTTAAAGCTGTAACATTCCTGTTCTAACTTAACTAATGATTTCTAACAGGTATTCTTAAATGTTAACTATGCTAACAATGCTAACCAGGTTGATAAGTTAACTTAGCTGATGATTTCTAACAGTTACGTTAAAAATACTAACTATGCTAAAAATGCTAACAATGCTAACCAGGTTGATTAGCTAGCATAACTTATCATTTCTAGCAGTTTTGTAAAAAATGCTAACAATGTTAACTATGCTAACAATGCTAACCATGTTGATTAGCTAACTTAGCATTTTTAGCATAACTGCTAGAAATTATTAGGTAACTATGCTTACCAGGTTGATTAGCTAACTTAGCTAATGATGTCTAGCAGCTATGCTAAAAATGCTAACTATGCTAACTTGCTAGTGAGGACTTTTATTTTGAAACATTTCTTGTTAGGTTATCCATGGTGGCCACTATCAGGAAACAAGAAGTTATTATAGTATAATCATTTTGGTTGCTATGGAAACGGTCATAAATGCTTAATTTAAATGGTTGCTGTGTTGGTTGCCTGGTACATGGAGGTTTCATGTAGTTGGCCGAAGGCATAGTTGATGATAACTGACAGCTGGATTGGTTGAACAGTAAAATAGTTGAGTAGTTACAATGGTTAAATGATTTGATAGTCTATTATTGCAGTGAGGACTTTTATTTTGAAACAGTTGTGGACAGAGGAAACTATTTAACTGGCTTCGAGAGCCAGATTGTATGCTTAAAGCCTGAGACAAAAGGTGCCTCTCATGCAGCGTTTATGCGTCCCCTCTCGCTCTTCGGGCCTCGATCCTGTAAATTAGGGCAAAATATACGACAATATATTTCCCACTTTTATACGTGTTCTGTCTACGTCCGGCGCTTCGATGAGGTTGAATTGGTCTGTAAAAATATCTGAGAAGTTAGATGGCAATTGTATTAGGAATTTCACCAAGAATCTGACTCCATAGATATATTGTACCTCTAATACATTACCAAATAACTAGTTTGTTTAACTATGGTAGAGAATGGAATGGCACACTAAACTTGTAGAGATATGCAAACTGAGCGAGGAGAATTAACCATTTATTAGGCCTTGAGCCTTAGGTAAGAGTAAAAATATCAGTAATTGTCCTTGAACAAAGGAACAAAGGAGAAAATGAACTTAACCTCAAAACAAAACAATAAACTTGGACTTAAACCTTAACAAGTTACCAAGTTACAATGCTACATACACCAGATAAACAATATATCAAATAATGAAAATAACAAACCCCATAAAGAAATCAAAAGATAGATAGATAGAGAGAGAGAGAGAGAGAAAAGGCAGGGAGAGAGAGAGAGAGAGAGAGAGGGGCAGAGAGGTCAGTGTGACCTCTTGCCTAGACCAGAGCAGAGCAGGAAGAGAAGAGTCACCTCTTGCCCCAAGCTGAGAAAGTGAGAGAAGAGCGAATCACTGCAAGAGATTCTCTTTTCATTCATCCAGCCACCCCCAGCTCAGCAGGGCTTCTTTACCTGAAAGTGGGTGTGGCGTCTAAAACTCTATAGTGTATTTCTTAGTCTATAACTATGTACAAATACATTAGATTGCAATGAAATCGTGATCAGGCTGTTGCTCACATTACAAGTGTTAATTCAAGACCAAACATGGATGTATTACATTTACAACATACATTTTATGAGTATTTCAGAAGTTGTCAATTTGACTTTCACTGAATCGATGGGGGAAGTGTTGATGGCTGCTTGATGGGGTTCCGGCCACAGCCAGCTGAGACAACAATGAGCTATCAGAAGCTCACACAGATGTAAATTAGCAGCAAAAGGCATTCAGCTCTCATCTGCCTCAAAGGAATCTGAAAACCTGCCTTACAATCCTCACTGATCTACATAAAGAATGAAGGAGCGGCAACAATGGGATAGTCTAGCCCTTCTATCTTTCTTTATGTAGATCATTGAGGATCGAGGCCCGAGGAGCGAGGGAGGACATATAAACGCTGCTTGAGAGGCACCCACAGTAAATACTTGTATGTAGATAGTCTAATTAATGTTGATAGACAGAATGTTTAATGGATGTTGATAGGCAGATTGTTTAATAGATTGACAGTTTAATGGGTGGATGAGTGAATGGTCTGAAGAAGATGAATGGATAGAAGGTTGGATGGAATCAGGGGCGTCACTAGGCATGTTTTACTGGGGCACGTGCCCCAGTAAGAGCTGTGCCCCAGTAAAAAAATGTTAAAGAAAGTGCTGCTGCATGTCTTACATGTACACAAACGATGCAGAAAACAACGGCGACGGCCCTTTGCAGCGCAACCGGGATCGCAGAGGCATGTCACGCATATCAGATGAAAGAGGGGAAACAGAGCTTTCCATTGATACCAAATACATCGATCCTTCGGTGTTATACAAACAGATGAAGTGACAAACAAATAATAATGTAATATGGGCTACCGTTACTCTCGTTTGATCTACTAAATGGACCCGCGATTAGACATGTGTAGCCTACGCATGTAAGATGCAAAAGGAGACACGGAGCTACCAAATACAACCTTCTAGGTTATAAAACAGACCAAGTGACAGCAAAATAATAACTTTAGCTCCACTTACCCCATGTTTTTTGTGGCATTATAGTAGCCTGTTCATAATCCTACGTTATCATGTGTTTCTCTATGGCAAGGCACGTTCATAATCCGGTTTTGAGATCTAGCAAACTCCTGTATGGCATCCAATTCGAGACACATATTGCATCCAAATTTGTTTGACAAATAAACACTTTTTTTGCCTTTACTTTGTTCATTGCAATGTAGTAAAAAGTTATTATAGAGAATCATCATGTCTGCACGTCATGTGTGCTACCGCGCAAACAAGTCAGGTCACAAGTATGGAGCACAAAAAGTGTCAAAAAGTCATTTTTCATCACTAAATAGAAATTGCCATTTATTTCTGTAAGGCACACACTACATATTTCTGTAAATTGCTCAGCCCCAAAGTATCCCATCCACCATGGTTTTTATATTGCCATTTTCAGGACAGTCAGGCCTACACAAACATGAAAGTTATGTCGAGCTGTCAGCTTGCTGTGGTGAGATACATGTCAAAATATAAGAATTTATATATTGTATGCTTTTTGCGTTTTTATTATTTAAAAACCAAAATCAATGCAAGTAATAATACATGATATTGTGGCAGATCTGGGTAGCCCAGACTGTGCTGACAATATGTAGTATTTGTGAATGGCACTTAATATTAATAAATGTTTCCAACTGAAGGTAGTGCAAATGCCCTTAAAATAGCCTAGGCCTAGGGTTAACTTCTGATTGGTCTGGGTGGAACATGCAATGCACGGACTTGTGGCGGGGGCAGTGCCCCAGTAAACCTTAATTCCTAGTGACGCCCTTGGATGGAATGTGCCTTAAGCCTACCTTACATTGCCAGACTTTGCAAAGATTTGGAAAAGATTTTTGAAAAACTACAGTCTCAGACCCTCTCACATCTAAAGACAATTCATTGAGTTTTTAGTCACAGTCTAGTCTCAGATTAAGATTTTGCAAAGACTGTGGGTCACTATTTACAAGACTGCTGCTAGATTCCTTCAAATTATTTCCATCGTGCAATAGGCTACACGTCATCATTCACAGGAAATCACATGATAGCCTACTCATATCAAAGTAATTTTTCGCGTTTCTACAGCATTGTTTGATGTGTGACATCACTAACAGATATAGAGTTGTTCTGTCACGTAGAACAGCCGACTAATAAATTATAAGAAATGAAATAACAAATAATCATAAAGGCTACAGCTGTCGCCTATTTTGCCCCTACCTGTTTCATGTTCGCGCAATGTTACTATTGGTTTTTAATGTTCACGTCACTATTTGCATGAGCCACGACTGAAAAGACTTCCGATAATATCAAACATGTTTGATATTGTCGTAACGGCAAAACTAGAAAAAGACCGATTTTGGAAATGTAGTCGCCGACTGTTAAAACAGACCAAAATCGTGCAATGTAAGCCAGCCTTTATATTCTTGTTAAGAGAGACACTGATACAGCTCTCTTGATACAGGTGTAATCAATTTAACTGGCTAGTCTTAAGAGAGCCAGAGTGTATGCTTAAAGCCTGAGACAGAGTAAATCATTTAAAAGTTGAATGTAGATAGTCTAATTAATGTTGATAGACAGAGAGTTTAATGGATGTTGATAGACAGTTTAATGGGTGAGTGAATGGTCTGAAGAAGATGAATGGATAGAAAGTTGGATGGAATGTGCCTTATATTCTTGTAGAATGGAGAGACACAGCTCTCTACTGAGAGTAGTGGATACAGATACAGGTGTAATCAATTTAACTGGCTAGTCTTAAGAGAGCCAGGGTGTATGCTTAAAGCCTGAGACAGAGTAGATTGTTTAAAAGTTGAATGTAGATTGCATGGATTAAAGTGAAAAAAATTCATCTGACTGAAATTTTTTTGTCAAAAAATAAATAAAAAATTGACACACGCAAGTGATGCAAATCAAAGGGCCTTAGCGTAGACCTACGTAAAATAGGGCCATACAGACTAATTGTACCCTCCGTTTACAAGTAACACATTTTAAAGTAGGCCTAGCTATTCAATACTGCATACTGTTGCTTATTAAGAGTGCTCCGAGGGTCGGCCATAGCCCGTTGCCCCCCCCGCCCCTCAAAAAAATAGGGGGTTGGGGGGTGTCACTGTCACCCCCGAGAAAATGTATTAAATACTGTTATGTAAATGCATAAATTCTGTGCACTTTCAGTCAGAGATTAGGGCCAGCATTATGCCTAAAATACATGTATGTCTCCAAAACATTCCTCACCTGTTATCAGACATGCATGAAAACAATTAAAACTCACAGCCATAGGTTAACCGTCAGATAGGCCTCTGTTATTGAAGATTTGGAATAATTGATTTGAAATGTAATATGCTAAAGAATTCTGATGTTTTCTGATGTCAGGATATCATTTGGTGTAACTTTACTATTAGTGTGATTAGGTGACATGTTGTTTAATTAGGTGCATGTCACTTTAAGACGTTTTAGTTTTTGGGTAAGAACGAGATGCAAGGCATGAATGTAGGAGTTCCATGGTTTTTCTGACCGTGTTGGTCGTGTCAATTGTATGGGAACTGTGCTGTTTGTTACAATAAACATTCAAGAATATTAACTGGAAGACAAGACGTTTTTATAAGTCAGTCATAGGACTCCTATAATATAAGTTTCGTTTATTGGAAACGGACCTACGACTTTCTCTTTGAAGAAGACAAATTAGGCAAACTGTATAGACATAGCCTAAGCTACTGGATCCTTTTGTATAAATTAACGTTGTTGGCTTATAATAATTATTTTTAGAGAAATTAGCAGTTAAACTAAACGGTAGGATAGCTTAATAGTGGCGTGGCGCAGACACACTTTTCCGTTGTCTGTCTCTGCGTTTCGGGCGCACCCGACTCTATTAATATTAATAATGACCTAAAGTAGGCTATATCCATGTTCTTTTTGACTATTCATCTTTAAGCTCCCCAACACTGCCGACCTCTAAGTAGCCTAATTTGATGAGGTCGGGGAACTACACAGCAAGTGCAGACAAGAAGTCATCGCAAACAACGCAGAACTTTGCGCAGCTAGTGCGTGGATGTCTGTCCTGATGCTATTCTATAGCTTACTATAACAACTGGCGAAACAACTGTTTATTTTCATTTTACTTTTATGAAGAATAATTAGCCCAAATCATAGACTAATTAAACTGAAAAAACGACAGCTTTCCTGAACTTCTGCAAAGCTTGTTTAACCTACAAAATACGCTAAGCATGCGGCTCCAAGTAGGCTATAAATCAAGACTGTTCTTTCATCTGTTTCAGTTGGCCTTTCTTTCGTTTATTATTGTATCATTATGATGATGATGATGATGATTATTAGTAGTAGCAGCCTAATAGTGGTAGTAGTAGCCTACAAGTAATAGTGGTAGTAGCCTAATGTTCATCAACGCAGTTGCACGAACGCATTTATTTATTTATTTCATCTTGCGCACAACGAAGTTTTAACATAGGCTAAAACACAGGCCTATCACAAAACAGGGTTCAACAAGAGGTGTAACCATCACTGCAGCTTGCAAGGGAGATCGCGCGGCACGCCCCCCCCCGAAATATTTTCTCCCCGGATCTGCATCAATCTCATGATTGACCTCTAGCGCCTCCGGTTGACGGAAATCCGTCGTAGCGACGGAAAACTTTAATCCATGAGATTGTCTAGTTGATGTTGATAGGCAGACTGTTTAGAATGGGTGGATAAGTGAATGGTTTGAAGAAGATGAATGGATAGAAAGTTGGATGGAATTAGGAAGACTTATGTTGATACAGTTGATACAGGGGAACAGAAAATGTAGTCTCAAGAGCCTGAGAGAGAGAGAGAGAGAGCTGCTGCACCTGGACTGGCCACCTGGCGTAACATTCTAATTGCTGCCGTGATGTCATAATGAGCAATGTTAAGTCTATGGGGGAAATTGTAATAGTTTTTAACTAATAGTTTAAAAAGTATAAAAGTTACAAAGTTGAAAAATACAAAGCACACATGGCATAAGCAAGACCTACGCAACAACGTTTGAATGAAGTTTCTACGTTAAACGGTTGAAGCTGAATTGCGTGCGTTAGAAGTAGTGGAATAATAAGAATACTTTGGAAGAACAGTATAGTGCATTTTCATGCACTATAATAAGAAGATGCCCAGGAAGAACAGAACAGTGCATTTGCATGCACTGTAATTAGGTCCGGTCAGAGCCATAAAAAGAGTTGCGACACTCTTTGAAGTCGCCGCCGCGCGGTCACGTGATTCACGTACGCTACAACAGTTCTAAACAGCCCTGGTGCTGATGCTTAGAACTACATAAAAAGGATGACTGATACATTTTGAGTTTTCAATACATTCGTTTATTACATATTCAGTGTGTGGAACAAGTGTGTTTTAACAACAACAACAGGAATAAACACAAAAAAGACGGAAGGGAGATATGGTGAGACTGCAATATAAAAAGGAGGGTTAACACCTATTAAAAACATTTCAGATTCCCAAATCTGAACTACCAAAGACACAATGTGCAAAGGATGCTGGACATACACTATGCACACCTACAAGATTAACTGAGGAAGATGTAGCACATTTGGCTGGAGGTGTGACTGGAGATGTTGGAGATGCTGACCCCGCATTCACACTGTCTCCGTCCGTCAACGGATCTCTTTCACTTTGCATGGGGCGGACTCAAAATGCATTGTGGGTCCGTCCGTCGCTTCAGCTCCGTTGCCTCCGTCAAGAAAGTTGAGAAATGTTCAACTTTTCAGGCAGCGACGGATCCGTCAGCCAATCAGATCACGTGTATGCAAATACACATACGGCAGATCCAACCTCCGTGATCCGTTGACGGACGGAGACAGTGTGTACGCGGGGTAACCCCGCATTCACACTGTCACCGTCCGTCAACGGATCTCATTCACTTTGCATGGGGCGGACTCGAAATGCATTGTGGGTCCGTCCGTCGCTTCAGCTCCGTTGCCTCCGTCAAGAAAGTTGAGAAATGTTCAACTTTTCAGGCAGCGACGGATCCGTCAGCCAATCAGATCGCGTGTATGCAAATACACATACGGCAGATCCAACCTCCGTGATCCGTTGACGGACGTAGACAGTGTGAATGCGGGGTCAGTGTAGCAGTATGGTATGTGGGCACCATCAGGTAGGCTACCCCTGCTGATTGTCAAACAATTAGTTGTCAGCCAATCAGGGTACAGGGTGTTTTTTATAAAAGTCAGGTGGCAGTGTGATTAACGTGTGCCTGACACGGAGTGCAAGCCCTGCTTCCTGGTTCTTCAGATCCTCTACTGTGGGTCTGCTGTCTGAAAGATGCTAGCTCGCGCAACGCAGTTGGTATGTTAACCATTTGCCTTCCGATAGAGATTTCGTTGATGTAGCCTAGACTCGTGCGGGATGGTAAATGCGTGTTTTGTTGTAGGCGATCACTAGCTGGAGTGGGTGGAATGCTGTTGGGAGCTACCTGAATGGGTTGCTACCTCCCCTTTGGTAGGTATAGCCTCTTTTGGAGGTTGTTTTTACTTTTTGTGACTATTTTGATTTTAATGACAATGCCGTTATTTGGTGCATCGCAGGAGCTGCAAGTTGAGGTTCACGGAGCTACAATAACACCCCCCGCTCACGGGAAGGGAACACTGCTGCTTTGCCGACCCCTGCTTTGCCTGCTGTTGTGTGTCACAGCTGTCGCTTGGCCTAGCTTGATGCGCTATCTGAGCCAATTGACTGGTTTAGTGTCAATGTGCGCCACTTGTTGGACTGTTGAGTGTATGTGCGGTTATGTGTACGTCTGTCTTCCACACTGGTAATCGTCTAGCGAGATGGCTGCGACCTCTCCAAATTATGTGTACGTCTGTCTTCCACACTGGTAATCGTCTAGCGAGATGGCTGTGACCTCTCCCAGGGATTAAAGTTTTCCGGCACCGTGCCGGAATTCCGGCGTGCAGCCATTGACTGCGTTCATTTTTAAAAAAATATTATTTATTTGCTAACGCTATTGAAAAACACGCAGCATTCGTTAAGCTGAATTTCCTTTCCCTGCTCTCCCTCTCTGTCACTCAGCGTCACGCGCCCTTTAATACACACACACACACACACAGACACAGACACAGTCTCCCCTTCGTGCACACCGAGTCTCCTTAACGAGATCATCCCTGGAAGCGTGGTCGCACTGATGCACCTGACGCTGCGGGTGGAAGCATAAGTTCTTCCGCAAATTTTGTAGACTATGCGTGCAACTTTATAGTATAACAGTATAGAAGTAAACGAATTCTCCTTGGCCCACTCTCGTGCGCACTGACACCCGCCCCTCGACATGCACATTTAATCCAAACAAAACATTCACAATCGTGAACGCAATGACGCACAGAAGACGACTAGCTGAATTATTGTTAAATACGGTTAGCATCATTAGTAGGCTATGCTGCACACATCTGATTAAAACTCTGCATTCAAGTTGACTGACCATCTCAATACCAATGTTTTTCAACTCCAAGATTTAAAGGGCCTGTCCCAAGGAGGAAAAGTATGAGCTTACCTTGAAACTTAAACACACGTGGGGACACTGAACAGTCCAACCAGCTAGAGTATGATAAACTAGCCAACTATGCTACTTTGTTTACAATATTTTGAGGCTTCAATCAAACAGCTGAATTTAAGAGGTGAAGTTGTAATGTGAATAGCAGGCTATAAGCTGCATAAAGTTTGCTGTTATGAATCTCAGAAATGTCAGTATATAGAATGTATAAATAATTGTGTGTGTGTGTGTGTGTGTGTGTGTGTGTGTGTGTGTGTGCTTTACATCTTGTTAAAAAATCATTAAATAAATAAATTCACATTAGCCTATATATGAAAGCAAAGCGATAAAAAGTCAGACATGAGGCGACCACCACACATTGCCTTCTAATCTGTGGGAAACACTGTTATTACTCTTTAGAAAGAGAATAATTGTCTTTTTTTTAATACCTTAACTTAAATGGTTTGCAACTAAATCTTATTCTTCAAATGCCTGCCTTCCAATTTCACATATCCTTGACACCTTATGATTGTAGGTCAATTTGTAACCTGTCAAAGACAAAGATTAGCAGCAAAACTTGATATAAAAAGAAATCCTAAATGCTACATAACAAGTAGCATATTGTAGTGTGTTGGACTACTATTGCCTATTGGCCTTTCTTGGTGTCCAACATCACAAACAAGGCCTGTGTCGTGTGCAAACACTCCAAAAAATAAACCGGTTTCCAATCGATCGACCAACATAGTGTCGTATAGAGTCGCATGCACGAGTCTAAAAAAGTTCAGGCTCAGGATTTTTTTTTGCTTTAATCCCTGCTCTCCGAATTATGTGTTTATGTGCCTTTGGGTGATTTCTGCAATAGATGTAACTTGCCCTAGCTATAGCCTCCTCCACTGGTAAGTGTGTGTGTGTGTGTGTGTGTGTGTGTGTGTGTGTGTGTGTGTGTGTGTGTGTGTGTGTGAATAAAAGACATATTATGGACCCACGTCTCTATTTAGTAAACGAATTTGTGTGCCATTATTAAACCTGGTTAACATTGAAGCAATATTCCTCTGGGTGAAATTCTCAGAGTGGCGTAGTCAGGCTATCCAAAATACTGCTCTTGCCACATATGGAAGTTGCAAGAATCCACATTGTTCTATTAAATGGCGTTAAATAATTAAATAGCCTTCCAACAGTTTGAAGCGGAGCTTGCCACTGATTAGTTTCGGTTTCTGTCGCGCAAATGCGCACACGTATGCATGCGTTCAATGAACACTCACCTAGTTGTATTGTTCTATGTTTAATCACACCAAATTAGCAAGTATTTCCTCCTGATGGCAGAAATGTTTGTTTTCGTTGCTAGAGCAACCTGTCAGATCTGTTACTAATGTGACCCAGTCTGAACAGAGCCATATCCGATTTGGACACTTGCTAAAGGCAGTGTGAACAGTCAGCCCTAAAAATCGGATATGAGAAGGAATCAGATTTGAATCAGATTCGTCTGCAGTCTGAACGCGGCCAATATGTCAACCTGACTACCCTCATCTGTGCTAGCTTTATAGCATAGGGAATAACTAGGGACCCATAGACTTTGGAGACAAAAGGAGCAGGACCGTTCAGAGATGAAAACTGCTCATGTCAACAACATCCAACTAAAGCAGAAATTAGCGACCCCATCACAGAAGACCCAGTAAATGGGCAACAGGTCATCAACACAGAACAGACCAGAAAGAAAAATGTTAAACTCCCTTGAGGTGAAGACACTTGTGAGTAGCCTAAGGCAGTTGAAAGTGTGAAATGTGTTACTAACTCAGCAAGCCAAGGGGCCATGGCCTCTCTAATGCAAGTGAGGAACAGTGACAGACAGGCATGCAAGGCCAAGTTACAAGTCCCAAATAGTAACCCAGACAACTCGCTAACTGGATCAGTCACAGAACCAGGCGATATTCTAGATCTACAGTAACTGACCCCCAAATTCCTATTATCGACTGGAGCACAGGCTCAGAATTTGATCGAATTCCCCCAGTCCCCAGGTGTGAAGTCACCTTCTTTAGTGATTTCCTAGACAATCACGTAATTAGTGGAGATTGTATCATCAGCTCAGAAGATATCACACAACGAGCACAAGACAGCCTGTTAGATAGTCTGATAGGCTTAGTTCACACTGGCAGTCGAAATCCGATTTTTTGCTTATCTGGATTGTATCTAGCTTGAATTTTGGGTAGTCTGAATGGCACAAAACCGCATGAAATGCGATTTTTCCAATGCTGATTCGCACCACATACGGAGGTGGTTTCAATATCACTTACTATCGGATATGACTCAATCTGAACAGTCGAACCACTTGAATAGGATTTCAAAGTGCCCCTTTCGTCATTTGCACTGCGACAAACAATTGCAACGTAATTCTGAGTGACGGAAGTGATTGATTGATTGATTCAGCGCGTGCGCCAGGGCTACCAGCAAAACAAAAAACAATGTCAGACTCAAGTCATCATTTTATGGTGGAACATAGAAAACTGTAACGTTAAGGGTGACGAGGTATTTGCGCCGCGGCTACGCATAATAAGTTGGAAAATATCAAAAATAAATCCACTTTCATCCATGACGACTTGGTTGTGTACAACTCTACCTAATGAATCCAGGTGTGTGTAATTTATATCGGATCTGAGCATTGCACGCCAAGATCGGATGTGATCGGATGTGATCACTTGCAATATGCAATGAGAACAGTCAGTCAGATAGATCAGGTTCTGATCAGATATGCAATACATCCGATTTCGACTGCCAGTGTGAACTAAGCCTTAGACGGTACTCCCCAGACAATAGAGGAAGTAACTTCAAACCATGAAGCAATGGTGATAGAGCCAATAACAGTGAGAGTGAGAGAGGAGACGTTGGAGGTGACAGACAAGCCAGGGCCTCGTCCAACAATGACCAGAGAAACCTTTCTAGTCCCCCGCCCATTAGACAGGCCTGCAAAAAAGGGGCCTAATGTCACGGTAGTGGTCCCCCGGAGAAGGCGCTACTTATGGACAGATGGTATGAATAGATTACATAAATTCCCTGTCAGAGCCCTAAGAAACCCAGACAATTGGGCACTGATAACTCACATGATACCCGGACTCACTTCAATTTATTGGCTAGATGCCCGTTTGAACAGGGAAAATAAACTACATATGAGGCGAAACTCAGTCCTCATATTTAGTAGAGAAAGAGAACATGATACTACCCGCCCCGGAGACTCTCGCATACTCCCTGTCTCGGTGAGGGTCTACAGATTCACAAATGGGGCACGCTGGTGCACGATCAGCAAACCCCCAGAACCCCAAGTAGATCCGTGGTCGCACGAATTCATAGGGACCTACCAGGAGAGCTGCATTTTTAACAACCCTTTCTGTCTCTATGGCAAACTTCCTAGTGGGGGCCAGGACTCACAAACCCATCACGAGAGCAGACATCGAGGAGGCCGGCTGGTACAGATTCAAGACACCCCACCCAGATGACTTGGACCCCCACGCCGTCTTCATTCTGGACCCGAAGCAGATGAACAAACAACCTGGACGCGGTCAGCACTGATCGACGGTGACTAGTTTCCCACGGTTCAAGAAGAGGGTGTAGAAAGTGGCAGAAAATGTGAACCGTGGAAAAGTAAAAAAATTGCATAAGATAGTTAGCTAGAAAATAGTCTAAATATAATTGCTTAATTCCAGCTTGCGCTAAACCAAATAAAAATGTGCAAATGCGGCAATGATAGATAACTGGTGTGAAAAGAATATTTACTTAGACTAGAAGTGTGTTTTTACTAAAAAGTGTGGTTCTCTTTCGGTCGATTCGTCGACATCTCACTATGGGACACGCCCCTTGCGTGGTAATTCGCTGAAGCCCAATTCAATCACGCCTTTAGGCCTAATTGGTCAGTGCAGTCAGGAGCCCCGCCCCTCCTGCTAAATACTTCTGCACAGACCCAATTCCTCATTCTACACCTTTTCACTCACGGTGTTCACTTCTGAGCCCATAAGTGTATTAGCGTGGCTAGTTCTAGGCTACACAACGTCGATTTAACAGTCTACAGAGCGAGCTATCACTCGTTCGCCGGGCGTCGACCGGTGTCTGACCTACAGCGTTTTCTTGCGTTTTCCTACGCTTTCTTTGACGCTTACCAGCGCTTGAGCTATTAGCTTTCCAGCTTCTTAGCTTTTTTCTTCTGGACAGCCTACCGGTTGACCACATAGCTTTTCAGCTTTCTCTTCGACGTCTAACCTAGCTTACCAGCATGTTAGCTCGACAGAGGCATCATAAACAGCTTAAGGACCCAGCGCGCCCTTGTCCCAGCGGCTGCGGGTTCAATATAGCGGCGAAGGATACACATTCATTGTGTCCAGTATGCCTTGGCTATCCCCATGCTAAGGAGGCACTTACCTCACCAGGTTCGTGTGAGCATTGCCAGAAGCTTTCCCCAGGCTGTCTCCGGCGACGAGCGACCTTCTTGGATCATTGCCTCGGCAAAGACCCGATGTTGCAGCCTCTTTCTGACCTGGAAGAGGACGACGAGCGACTTAGCAAGGATTGGGCTGACCAGCTAGCTCCTTCGTCTGAGCTTGTCGCTGACATCGGTGGTTGTTCTCTTCAGCCTGTGGAGCCGCTGTCTACTCAGTAAGATGATTCTGTGTCACTCGCAGCTTCGGGAGATATGTCTGATGACGACGAGGAGCCTCCCGTTCCCGCGGCCCAAGTTCAACCCGAACTAGCCGGCGAGGAAGACGTTTCTTCGCCGGTGCCTAGCATTAGCCTTCATGAAGCGTGTAAACGCGCTGCTGACAGGCTTGGTGTAGCTTGCCGGCGGTTCCCCCCGCAGCTAAGCGTTCCAGACTTGACGGGAAGTTTTTGCCTCCGACTACACAGTCAATCCGGCAGACTTTACCGGCGTTCCCCGACTGCATGGAGGATCTGACTAAGTTCTGGGATAAACCGTATTCAGCACGCGCCCCTGTTTATGGCTTTACTTCGGTGGATCTGAACGGCATGTCCGACAATGGATGGTCGCATATGCCGCCCATGGAGACTTCGCTGGCTAACCACCTGGATCCCAGGAGTGGAGTTGGTATCTCCGCTACCGCACCGAAGCTCCTGCACAAGGCTGACCGCTTTACTGCGTCGATCTTCGAGAAGATTTACAAATCTTCTGTGCAAACAGGGCGCGCAACGAACGCCTCGACTCTTCTTCTAGCTTATCTACCTGAGTTGGAAGAGGATATGTCCGCGGCTTTAGAGAAAGGCGGCGCGGTGTTGGATATTTGGACCGAGATTCGTACAGTTACGGATCTTATCCTCCGTGTGTCGCGTTGCACAGCGCAGTCCACGGGCAGGAGCCTCGGCCTCGCGGTGGCCGGGCAGAGGAGCCTGTGGCTGAACATGTCGACGATGTCGGACAAAGACAAAGCACATTTCTTAGACCAGCTTCTTTGCCCTGCTGGGCTTTTCGGCTCTGCGGTTGCCACCATGCAGGAGAGGTTTGAGGCTAAGAAAAAAGAGCAGGAGGCTTTCAAGTCTTTTCTCCCGAGGAGGACTTCGTCGGTCCCAGCGCAGCAGCAGCAAGGTGAACCTGCCTTCACTCAGGCTGCCACGGCCAGGCCTAGAGGGCCGATGTGGTCGACTCCCGCTGCCAGGGGACAACCTGCCCCCTCTGCTCAGGCTCCTAGCCAGAGGCCTGTGAATCAGAGAGCTAGTCCGTGGGCTAGAAAGCAGTTCAACCCCGGTCCTGCGCCGGCTACCACCGTTCCTACGGCTACCGTCACGCAGGGCAGGAGGAAGAAGAGACAAGCCTAGTGCCGAGGGCGGCGCATCTGGAGGGTTGTCGGCACCTTGGCCTCCCCGCTTATCCACTCCAGTCACACCAAAGCACGTTCCGCTTGCCTCCGCAACTCCCCCGGAGAGCACGGTTGAGATGCACACTGTTAAACAAAATAAAGTGTTTACCTACACACATTACCCCTGTGTCAAACAGAATAAAGTGTTTGCTCGCACACATGTCCCCTGTGTCAAACAAAATAAAGTTCAATGGAGTGCGCACACACACACTTCCTGTGGCCTTCATCCCCAGTCATGCTTTCCCTGGGCTCTTAATACAACATCCCCTATTAGAACCCCAGTCCATGAGCCTGCACTCTCATCCCCCCATATCTCTGTCATTGGGTATGCCACACCTGGTAATGCAGCCCCCCCTGGGTACACTGGCAGATCTTTTTGTTCAGTGGCAAGCATGCACAACATGTCAGTGGGTCCTGAGAACTGTCAGAGAGGGTTATCGACTGCAGTTTGCTCTCAGTCCTCCACGGTTAGCAGGCATTCTACAGTCAGCGGCCCAGGGGGGCCGAGCCTGTGTTCTGAGGGACGAGATAGCATCCTTACGCCCCATCTTGGACTTGAGAGCACTGAATTCTTATCTCAGGCTTTTTACGTTCAGAATGGTGACACAAAAAACTCTGTTACTTTCTGTTCATCAGAACGACTGGTTTACCTCAGTAGGTTTGAAGGACGCGGTTGGACGCTGCGCAACGTTGTCCCCCCAACGCATGCTCTCATTCCGGCAGTGCCTGGCCCTCTTTCGACTGAATTAGAGGGTGTCATATCGCCTATGCATACGCATGCTAGGTCTGATGGCATCTGTCATAGACGTAGTACCGTTGGGTCTACTTTTCATGAGGGATTTTCAGCAGTGGGTGAACGCCCTCCACCTAAACCCGTCGCGGCACTTGAACCGCCGGGTGGTGGTGACAGTGGAATGTGTGCATATCAATGGTCTGGAACTCCTAGAGGTGTTCCTCGAGCTCAAACATTTTCTCCCTCTTCTCCGGGGCCTTCATGTGCTAGTGAGAACGGACAATACCACAGTGGTGGCGTATGTGAATCGTCAGGGTGGCATGCGCTCAATCCAGCGGCACAGCCTGGCTCGCAAACTGCTACTGTGGAGCAGCGTTCATCTTCTCTCCATCCGGGCGACGCATGTGCCAGGGCTCCTGAACTCAGGGGCGGACATGCTGTCCAGGGGCCATCCGCTCCCAGGGGAATGGAGACTTCACCCGGAGGTGGTGGAGATGATCTGGGTGCGTTACGGCAGGGCTGCAGTCGATCTCTTCGCATTGCCAGAAAACGCGCACTGTCCGTTATTCTTTGCTCTGACAGCGGGCGCGGCGCCACTCGGCACGGATGCTCTGGCACACCCGTGGCCAAACGTTCTGCTGTACGCGTTTCCTTCGGTGAGTCTCATTCTGCCATCACTGCACAGGATGAGGACAGAGGGTCTGGCAATGATTCTTGTAGCCCCCCTTTGGCCGGGACGTCCTTGGTTAGCAGAAATAGCTCAGCTTCTCTTTGCCACACCATGGCGCCTCCCCTTACGCAGGGACCTGCTCTCCCAGGCGAGGGGGGGAATTTTCCATCCCCACCCAGACAGGTGGGCTCTTTGGGCCTGGCCCGTGAGAGGCTCAATTTAAGCTCAGCTGGTTTGCCTTTGAATGTGATTGCTACTATTCAGAGTGCTAGGGCGCCCTCCACAAGGTCTTTATATGACATGAAATGGAGGGTTTTTGAGCGTTGGTGTGAGGAGCGTCAAGAGTTGTCTTTCCAATGTGCTGTCCCAGTTGTGCTCTCCTTTTTGCAGGAGCTCTTGGACCAGGGCAAAGCCTTTTCCACAGTTAAAGTCTATCTGTCAGCTATATCTGCGTGCCACATAGGCATTGGCACGACAGCAATGGGCTCTCACCCGTTGGTGTGTCGCTTTATGAAAGGGGCTAGGCGTCTTCGGCCAGTGTCTAGGGCCGTTATGCCACCGTGGGACCTTTCTTTAGTGCTGGACGCATTGTGTGCAGCCCCTTTTGAGCCCCTGCAGGAGGCTGACTTGAGGCTGCTGTCTTACAAGATGGCGCTTCTGCTTGCATTGGCTACCACCAAGCGAGTAGGGGAGCTGCACGCATTATCTGTGCATCCTGCGTGCACTCAGTTTGCAGTAGGGGATTCTATGGTAACTCTGCGTCCTAACCCGGCGTTTGTTCCTAAGGTCTCAAATGACTTTAGCTGTGCGCCGGTTCGGCTTCATGCTTTTCACCCGCCTCCCTTTTCCTCCTCTGAGCATCGTCGGCTTCATTCCTTGTGCCCCGTCCGGGCTTTACGAGTGTACATGGACAGGACTAGGGTGTTCAGAAGGAGTGATCAGTTGTTTGTGTGCTTCGCCAACCCGTTGCGGGGTCAGGCTTTGTCCAAACAAAGGCTTTCTCACTGGCTTGTAGAGGCAATTTCTTTGGCCTATGTGAGTAAGGGGCTACAACCCCCGGTTAATGTCAGGGCGCATTCCACCCGAGGTCTGGCTGCGTCTTGGGCCCTTTTTAAGGGCGTGTCTGTGTCTGATGTGTGTCGCGCTGCGAGCTGGGCGAGCTCAGACACTTTTGTCAGGTTTTACCGTTTGGATGTGACGCCCCCCCCCCCCCGTTAGAACATGGAGTTCTAGGGACGGGTACCTGATACTGTTCTTGTTGCTTTGGGCCCGTTTTGGGTAGCTAGCCTGGCAATCGGGGCGGTGGCAATCAGTGGTCAGTGTTCCAGTAGAAAGCAAAAAGCTATTTGAGAGTTCTTTGACTTTATGAATAAAGCATTTTCATCCTCCTTCCCAACAATGTGTGCTGAGATCATTCATTTCCAGTGAGAGATCCAGTGTAAAATATTTGCTATCGTTGATAAACGTTATAATAAATATTTGTAAATGATTAATAATTACTGTTCCAACTTTATTATAAGGGTCCCCATACTGATAGTTATATATTACTAATGTATTCATTAAGCTTAACCAACTTTATTATAAGGGTCCCCATACTAATAGTTATATATTACTAATACATTAATTACGCTTAGCCAACTTTATTATAAGGGTCCTCCATACTGATAGTAATGTTACTAAAGTATTAAATAAGCTTAACCAACTTTATTTTAAGGGTCCCCCATACTAATGGTTATATATTACTAATATATTAACTACACTTAACCAACTTTATTATAAGGGTCCTCCATACTGATAGTTATATATTACTAATATATTAATTAAGCTTAACCAATTACTTCAAGGGTCCTATAAGGAGTGGTTCATATTGGGATAGGTAGAAACACAGTTTAATAACAATTAGTTAAATAATAATATGTCATTAACTTTCATATTAACCAATAGTTTGTAAATAAACATTTAATGATGGAAGAAATAACTGTTAATTTGTGCCAAAAATACATTTAGTTAACTACTAACAAATATTAATACAATATTAGTTAATAGATTGTTTTCTATTTGTTAAAACATTAACATACAGATTATATGCAAACAACTAATATTTGATTAATGATGAAAAAAACATTAACTTGTGGCAAATAGATATTTTAGTAACAGTTAACAAATATTAACAAAGGGTTAGTTAATGGCTAGTTTGCTATTTATTAAGGACCCTTATTATGGAGTGTTACCCATTAATTTGACAACAGCTAGGGCATTCATGAATTATTCTGTGTATACACATACTCAGAACCTTTCAAAGTTTTCTGTAGTAGCAATGGCCTAGTGATGGAGACGGTTATTGAAGCAAATAATAGGAATCGGTCTTTATACCACACTGTGTGTAAGCAAACAATAAAACGGTCATTACAGATAAGAATATCTCAATAAAGAAGCAATAAAATAGGTTTAAATATTAACATTGTTCCAACAGTTTAGCTTAACTGAAACTGTATAGTATGCAACAAGTTGGACAGTGGCCAGCTTTCCTCAACAGAAATTATATGAAAAGTATATTGTGGTATTTTGCCCTATGACTCAAAAGAAGTGAAAGAGCGATGACAACACTATTAGTCATGGGACATTTCTCAACACAAAGTATTAAGAACGGTCTGTCGTCCTTGAAAGTTTGAACTTGAGAAGTTAAGATTAGGAGTCTACCCACTGAGCAAAAAGTGGTCCAAAATATGTAAAAAAAATATGTGGTCACCATACTCTAGAAGATGTCTTTAGAATAGTCAGAATGAACGTTTTTAATACGTCTTTTCTGGATGTTGTATAGATGCCTTATTTAAGTTGTAATATAGACGTTGTTAAAATACATTTGAAAGACTGAATTATTGAACCTCCATAAGACGTCCTCAGAGTAGCCAGAATGAAAACATTCAATACGTCTTTTCTGGACGTAGTATAGATGTCTCATTTTGGATGTTGCCTTAATGTACAAGATAACATAATCATATTTATACGGGAACATGCATTTTGGCAACCAATCAACTGTTTTCCACATCAGCTGGCCAACAACTCTCTAGATCGATCAGAGGAGCTGAGACATAGGCTAATCCACCAGCCATTGGGTTAATTGAAATTAGTGCCATTTAATTAGTAATTAGTAAATACAATATAAGTCCACAAATATTTATACCACTCACTCACTCACTCACTCACTCTCTATATCTCAGTTATGGTTGACAGTGTTGCAGTCAAGTCACTATGCCTCGAGTCCAAGCCCAGGTTCGAGTCTCCAGGGTCCGAGTCAAGTCCAAGTCATTACATAAAATAAAGTCGAGTCCACTACTCATTCGAGTCAAGTCCGAGTCGAGTCACTATTGATTCAAGTCTAATATTTAAACTAAACTAAAAAAAAACAAAAACATAGCTGTGGTGCCGCAGCTCATAGGCGCGTCCTAATGGCGGCCGCTATACGAACTTTCATACAGGGGCGCCTGTAGGAATAAATGGTAAGCACCATCTATCTAATCCAGCTTTGCTGCCTCCATCCTTACTGTTTTCGTTGTTTAAAAAAACGTGTTCAATCCATGATGAGTCTTGAGTTAGTGGTAGTTTTTTGGGTGTAATATAAGTAGCCTGAAGTAGCCTTACTCATATATTTTCGGAAAGCTTGAGGTGTGTAGATGCAATTTAAGTAAGGGATAACGGCCGACGAGGTGACTGGTTCGATGGAAATAATGGCTAGGAGGAGGTCTAGAACTCCGGCGACGTGCAAAGCCCTTTTCCACCGACAGAGCACCGGCTCCGTTCCCGTCCGCGAACCAACATTTGAACCGTTCTTCATATTTCCACCAAACAAAAGCCGCTTCGGAACGTGGCACCTTGGTTCGGAAGTCGTACCAAAAAGTTTTTTCTTTGGGCGTGTCATGTGCTATTCTGTGGGGAAAAGGCTAAAAGCACGAGTTTTCCGTCCATATCAACTGTTGTCATGAGTAAACAAAACGATTCAACTAGCATTACACTGCAGACGTTGACTAGCATTTTAAATAGCTAGTTTCTGCCGTTTTTATGGGACAACTGGTCATATCATTCTCCCGTTTATGCATCTCATTAACTTTTGCTTTTGCATGCACCACCCATTGTTCATGACGCATCCGGTTCGGTTCAGAACTCGTGTAAATGCGGGCTGGTTCACTAGATAGCACCATGGTGCAAAGACTTTCGATCGGCACCAGTTCAACACCAGGTTAGTTTTCGGTGCAAAAAGGCCTGTAGAGTCATGTGGTGCGTGCCCGAGGGCTCCTGAAATTGCAAGCGTGTTTCTACCGCTACAGACCACTAGGGTGGCCGAAAAAAACATTGTTCGACCGGTAATGACTCATTTAATCATATATAACAGTATGAAACGAGTTGATTAATTGAAACATGTTGCATAGTTTACCTTTAAAGTTATCAGAGAATGTCTAGGTTGTATTTTATATCTAAACCATAAAGTGTATAAAGTCATACAATTGTGATAAGCAGTATCCTTAATTCCTCTGCAAAGTTTTTATATTGGAGACCAGGGGCCTCATGTACAAAGCTTGTGTACGCACAAAAATGCTGCGTACGCTAACTCTCACGCTCACGTCCGGATGTACTAAGACTGACTTGAACGTGAGAATGTGCGGTCCTCCACGCAAGCTTCATGCCTGGCGTACGCACATTTCCAGTGTGTATCGTCAGTTGGCGACACATAGAGGAAATGCAGCGCAACAACATTAGTTTATCGCGAATCAAGGCCTTTATTTGCACAGCATACTGTGAAATGTGGGCTATTAAAAATAGCTCTTTGAAATAGGCATAGGTTTCTAGATAATTGGCCATGCAACATGCGTTAATAGTACCAAACTATGCAACAGCCTATATCTGCCATTAAAACTGTAGTCTTATCAGAGGATATCAAGAATTAGGTAGCCTAAAGTGAAACGTGGAGATAGTGCCTATATTTAGTTCCATACATGATTATTCACTTGCTTATCAAATATTTCAGATTTCGAAGAGCTTTCCTTCCTCGAAATCTGCGATGAATGTGGTCGGCTTCACGTATATGTCCATGTCTAAAACATTTTCCGGGTGTTTTCACATATTTCCAACAGTTTTCAGTAAAACAAAATACAAATGGGACAAGATGATCCGCGTGAATAGCTTAGTGCGAATTGAAGCAATTTCCCTGACTGACTGCACTGCTTTGACTTTCCTCGAGTAAGCATTCACATTATTGTTGTAACACTTGTGCAAAATATAGGAAGAAATCGTCGTGGCAAAGCCTGGATAAACTTATACTATGGGTGTGCGATGCGTGTTTTTACTCGGACACGAGTGATTTAATGACCTTTTAATTAATGCAGTTATTTTGTAATGCTTGAAATGCCCACCAAACCGCGTTATGTGAACCTTCCCAGCTAAAAATTTCTGGTTAGGAGAACGTTTTTAGAACGTTTTTTTCTTGGTTAGGGGAACGTTGCCTGAAAGTTGCGAAAGTTGCCCCATGGTTCCCCAGGAAAGTTTTCTTGACGAAAATACAACGTTTTTTTCTGGTTATTTATTTTGGTTAGCAGAACGTTCTCCTACCCTTTAGGGAACTTTACAATATTTGGTTGCATTAACGTTCCCCTGACCTCCCAGCAACAAAGTGTAAAGGGGTAAAAAAAATATGTAGATTTATCGTGACATCCAGACATGGCTCCGCTGTACACTCGCCGTCTGCGACGACAGGCTATCTATGACCTGGGAGAGCGAAAGTCTCTGATGATTAAGGCAATGACAATATACTACACGTATGCTATTTCACTTAGCTGCTTGCTGAACTGCGACGAATACGGCCCGTTAATATACGTATGTGTCAGCTAAGTATTTAAATGCGGTTAGGTCTAATACTTTCTTGTTTACGGTGTCTTTTTTCCTATAATAAACGATTAGTCAGATCAAAACATAAGCAGAGCAGGCGCTAGCCTAACACACTGTTTCAAAATTCAAAACTGGCTGTTTTTATTGCATCGTATGCCATTAAAAGTCCTCGGTTCAGAATTATGATGGATTTTGGTTTATTTTGTTTTAAATTGGGACTGGGAATTGTGGGATAGGCTGAGTGAACAGCACAGTAAACATAGGCTATAACTTGGACTACGTGTTAATATAAAACAATTCTCCCCCGGGAACATTGTGCTGTTTAAGATGCAGTCTCAACGTTTGAGAAAGAATTCATTGGAGTCCTCATCATCATATTTTCATAACAAATAAAGCTTTAAAAACATGAATGCATTTCAGGTGCCACTCTGATCGATAATGGATTAATCCAACACTATTCGTCAGATTAGTTAGCATGAAATCGTTGTGTGCCTACCTGGGACTATGGCTAGCTAGCTCTTCCACCCGGTTTACCCTGTAGGCTACAGTGTTTTTTAAAAGCCTGTTGGACTTAATGGAACAAGTGCATGGAGAACGATGTGAAGAATATAATCGATACCATACAGCCAGTAGCCTACGTGAGTAACTTTATCTCTGTGTTATCCAAATGTCTTAAAGTTAGCGAGGTTGAGTCTGCTAACACTTTTTTGTTCTTTTACTGTTGCCTTTTTTTGAGTCCAGCACCTGCTTTGAAACACTCAGATGTGCGCACCTGCTCTTACACTAATGAGTCTGCTAACACACCAACACACCAGAAGTGGCTGTTTTTTTCACAGACCCGAGATGGAAGTTTCTCAACCTAGCTTCTTCTCGCGCTGGCCCCTTCTTAGCTGACAGGTTGGCTCTGGTCGGCCGAATATCAATCCAACAGAGGGGGGAAGAATAGAATAGGCCTATATGTCGATTTTGCAAGAAATTATTCCGACTAAGTTGCAGTGTGGCTGCTGGCCGTGTTCAATTGGAAACTCATAGAAACTCTGAGGCGATTTTCATCAACAATAATCAACCCCACGCACATAACCAGAAAATACCGATATGGTTATACAAATAAGATACCAAAAAACAACTAAGTAGCAACGTTGTGTGAAAAGAGAAATGCAACCAGAATATAACGTTTTTTTCTTTAGTTGTAATAACGTTCGGGGAACTTTGATAACCTGGAGGTAACGTTCTCTCCAGGGTATTAGAAGGTTACTGATAAACTAACCACAGGAGAACCAACGGCTAACGTTATTTGCTTGCTGGGATTCAACCAAAATATAAACTTTCTTTTTTTAGTTGTAAAAACGTTAGGGGAACGTTATTTGTTTTGACAACCTGGAGATAACGCTCTCTAAACGTTATTACCCAGTAAGCACAAGAACGTCTGCAAGGCGTCTTGCAGATGTGTTTGAAAGGTCTGGAAGGCGTCTTGCAGATGTATTCTAGAGAGCGTTTGCTCATCTGGCAGACGTATCTGATACGTCTTGCTAAGTTCTTCAAACAGCGTTTAGCAGCCGTATCCCAGATGCTCATCAATACGTCATAATAGGACATCCATCTCCCTAACGTCTTACAAAGATCTTATAAAGGTATTAAATATGATAAAGATCTAGAACTACGACACACATTCTCAGTGAGATGCCGCCGCTGTTTGTAAGATCAAAATAAGACGTTCTAAATGGAACGCGATGTAATTAAGCTGTTCAGATCTTTTCCAGGCGTCTCGGAGACGTATTTGTCTCTATCTGTGCTGACTGGGTAGTAGGTTGCTGAAAAACGAACCATAGGGGAACCAAAAGCTAACGTTACTTAAAGTTAGCAGAACGTTATTTGCTTGCTGGGTTGTCACTTGCAGACTGGCCAAATCTGCCACGGTCTCTGACTCTTGTAGCCACTGCCACGCTCTGCCACTACTGTTTTTTTTGTTTTGTTATTAATTACAGATGATAAAACCGTAGGCTACTGTATCTTTACCATTTTGTCTGATAACAGCACTTCTACCTCGCAATCGCTGGTAATAAACTTTTAAAACTTTTTTGATTTGATGATTTCAATTAGGCTATCACATTTTGTAGCAGGTTCGAGAACGGATGGATCCTCAAATGAGTTTTAACTCTTATTAATATTGTGGGATAAGCCATTTTGCCTTCGCGGAAGTCTGAGTTTTCGAGTGGCCTTCTAGTTAGCATATTAAAATGAGTGTGATTGAGGGAGGAGAGAGGGTGGAGTATAATGCTCGTGCATGTGCGCTTAATTTCACGTTATTTGGGATGTACAAAGGAAAGCTGCGTGGATTGCTGCGTACGCATGGTTTCATACTTTTTGTGCGTACGCTTCTTTCCAGATTTTCGAGTACGCAATGTTTTAGTAGGAATTCCATGCAAGTCTTTGTACATGAGGCCCCAGTTGGGGATGTCTTGACCGCCTAAAGTCATAATAGATCATTTGTGATCGCTAGCCACAGTGACGTCCAGCTGAACATTGTTAATTTTGACAGCTAGAAGTGTCATCAAAGAAGGCGGGAAATTAGAGTGTTTTAAGCGCAACAGACTTTATTTTCGCAGAGAACGCATCATACTATAAATATAGTCACTACAAAACCATATGACACCGCCATATGCCCGTTGGAATGATTAATAAATATGTAATTTGTGAATGTTGTGTTTACCAAAGAGAAATTTATCATCTCCTATATTGCTATCCTAAGCCATCAAATGTGTCAACATAGGCTACATTACAGCAAATAGACTACACACGTGCAGGAAGAGTGTTATGTCCGAGATATTCCATGTATTCAACCCTTCAACTTTCTAATCCACCGCCAATTTACTGCTGCACGGTGCTATGCCGTGCGTACACGACTTGAGACTAGACGTGAGATTCGAGCGTAGCCACCGATCATGTTCAAATTGATAAATGCCATTCTTTGTAAGCGTACGCCTGTCGTTCGCCTGTTTTAGGTCGTACGCACGTTTCATGAATGAGGGCCATTGTGAGTGGTACGGATCTGCAATACGAGTCTGCTTATTGTGTGTACAGGCCCGCTTATTGTGGTACGGATCTGCAATACAGGTCCGCTTATTGGCCCTCATTTATCAAACGAACGTAGAAACCAGCGCAAATATGGGTGGAGAAAGTGTCGTATGAAGGGCCGATCACATTACAGGCGGCACGCGCTATGAAACCCATTAATTTCAAAAACGGGTCTGCCGCTGTGCTCAGCAAAGCGCAGCGCCGGCGGCATTTTGCCGCTTTGCCGCTGTTGCGCGTACCGCGGGCTAAGTTGAAATATGTTGAACTTTGACCGCGGCGCGCTGTAAGTGAATGGTCTTTTGCGCGGAGCCCCCGCAGTAACCATAGAAATAGGAGCGGTAACAGCAACAAAAATCGTAGAACGTTATCTCAACCAAGAGCAACCTAGCGTTGATAGCAGCGCATGCCGTCTATAATGTGATCGGCCCTTGACGGGGCTTACGTGAGATTCATCAAACATGGCTATCACACTAATCTCATCCTACGAACGAGCGGCTGTTGATAAATACGGCGGCTGAAATCAATCGTAATTAGTATATCACGACTTCTATAAAAACGCAGTTTTTGAGGCTGAACTAGAGACACTCACGTCTCTGGTGAATGCACATCGTTTAGTATTGTTTGGCAGCATGAAAGCCGGTATTAGAAGCAATCAAAAGTATGGAAATGAATAACAGTTATAGTCAACAGCATTTCAGAAGTGAACCGGACTACAGCAGAGGTGTGTTTTTTTTTTTTTTTACTTTTTAATTATTTATTTTTGCCTATTTCTATCTGTGATGGCAAGTGTAACATTTGATACAACAGAAAAAAAATATATTATAATTCTATTTGAGATCAGGTTAAGAAGAAATGGTCAGACTTCAAGTTGGCCACTAAAAAAGCGTGTGGCATGCAACACACCGGCCATTTTGTCTGATAACAGCACTTCTACCTCGCAATCGCTGGTAATAAACTTTTAAAACTTTTTTGATTTGATGATTTCAATTAGGCTATCACATTTTGTAGCAGGTTCGAGAACGGATGGATCCTCAAATGAGTTTTAACTCTTATTAATATTGTGGGATAAGCCATTTTGCCTTCGCGGAAGTCTGAGTTTTCGAGTGGCCTTCTAGTTAGCATATTAAAATGAGTGTGATTGAGGGAGGAGAGAGGGTGGAGTATAATGCTCGTGCATGTGCGCTTAATTTCACGTTATTTGGGATGTACAAAGGAAAGCTGCGTGGATTGCTGCGTACGCATGGTTTCATACTTTTTGTGCGTACGCTTCTTTCCAGATTTTCGAGTACGCAATGTTTTAGTAGGAATTCCATGCAAGTCTTTGTACATGAGGCCCCAGTTGGGGATGTCTTGACCGCCTAAAGTCATAATAGATCATTTGTGATCGCTAGCCACAGTGACGTCCAGCTGAACATTGTTAATTTTGACAGCTAGAAGTGTCATCAAAGAAGGCGGGAAATTAGAGTGTTTTAAGCGCAACAGACTTTATTTTCGCAGAGAACGCATCATACTATAAATATAGTCACTACAAAACCATATGACACCGCCATATGCCCGTTGGAATGATTAATAAATATGTAATTTGTGAATGTTGTGTTTACCAAAGAGAAATTTATCATCTCCTATATTGCTATCCTAAGCCATCAAATGTGTCAACATAGGCTACATTACAGCAAATAGACTACACACGTGCAGGAAGAGTGTTATGTCCGAGATATTCCATGTATTCAACCCTTCAACTTTCTAATCCACCGCCAATTTACTGCTGCACGGTGCTATGCCGTGCGTACACGACTTGAGACTAGACGTGAGATTCGAGCGTAGCCACCGATCATGTTCAAATTGATAAATGCCATTCTTTGTAAGCGTACGCCTGTCGTTCGCCTGTTTTAGGTCGTACGCACGTTTCATGAATGAGGGCCATTGTGAGTGGTACGGATCTGCAATACGAGTCTGCTTATTGTGTGTACAGGCCCGCTTATTGTGGTACGGATCTGCAATACAGGTCCGCTTATTGGCCCTCATTTATCAAACGAACGTAGAAACCAGCGCAAATATGGGTGGAGAAAGTGTCGTATGAAGGGCCGATCACATTACAGGCGGCACGCGCTATGAAACCCATTAATTTCAAAAACGGGTCTGCCGCTGTGCTCAGCAAAGCGCAGCGCCGGCGGCATTTTGCCGCTTTGCCGCTGTTGCGCGTACCGCGGGCTAAGTTGAAATATGTTGAACTTTGACCGCGGCGCGCTGTAAGTGAATGGTCTTTTGCGCGGAGCCCCCGCAGTAACCATAGAAATAGGAGCGGTAACAGCAACAAAAATCGTAGAACGTTATCTCAACCAAGAGCAACCTAGCGGTGATAGCAGCGCATGCCGTCTATAATGTGATCGGCCCTTGACGGGGCTTACGTGAGATTCATCAAACATGGCTATCACACTAATCTCATCCTACGAACGAGCGGCTGTTGATAAATACGGCGGCTGAAATCAATCGTAATTAGTATATCACGACTTCTATAAAAACGCAGTTTTTGAGGCTGAACTAGAGACACTCACGTCTCTGGTGAATGCACATCGTTTAGTATTGTTTGGCAGCATGAAAGCCGGTATTAGAAGCAATCAAAAGTATGGAAATGAATAACAGTTATAGTCAACAGCATTTCAGAAGTGAACCGGACTACAGCAGAGGTGTGTTTTTTTTTTTTTTTACTTTTTAATTATTTATTTTTGCCTATTTCTATCTGTGATGGCAAGTGTAACATTTGATACAACAGAAAAAAAATATATTATAATTCTATTTGAGATCAGGTTAAGAAGAAATGGTCAGACTTCAAGTTGGCCACTAAAAAAGCGTGTGGCATGCAACACACTGGCGGAGGCAGGTCGGACCCAGGTATGTCATTGACCACACTGGAGGAGCGAGTGGCCTCACTTATAGGACCCTCCTCCATATCTGGCATTCCGGGCGGAAGAGACACTGATGCGCACGTGTCTGAGCATGAGAATGGTAAAAAAAAAACTGCATCCCCCATAAGTTTAAACAATTAAATGACTAACATTCAACACAAGTAATCACACAAGTTCATTAATTTAATGGAACGTATTTTTATTTTGTGCAAGATGAGCCTGGAACGTCCCAGTCCTCGCCACCTTCCCGAGCGCAGCAGGAGCAGTCTGACCCCCTGCTTTAGACCAGTCTCCAGGAAGGCTGCGCCCCGTGCTGCTGCACCACCACGACCTGCAGTCCTAACTGCCGAAGTGCTGGAGAAACAAACGGAGATGTGCAAATGGATGTCCGAGATTAATAGCTCCCTGCAGGCCATCAACACCACACTACAAAATATAAATTACCAACTTGAAAAGTTTAAATAAATGATGTTGTCTCAACATGACCATCGTCTTTAAAAAAAGTGTTTTAACAAACATTGCTTACACAAAGTGTGACAAAGAATGTTAAAGGGAAAAATCAATTCCTCTCTCCTCCTGAGAGCTCCTAGGTGGGGAGGTAGTGGCCAGGGATCTCTGGCTATAGGGTTCTCTGGGTGCAGGTCTGGAAATGGCACTCCATTTTTCTGGGCTAGGTTGTGTAGAACCCCACATGCAATAATCATATCACAGACCTTCTCAGGGGTATAAAGCAGTGTTCCCCCCGCTGACCCGAGACAGAGCCATCTGACCTTTAGGAGCCCTATGCAGCGCTCCACTGTGCACCGCGTGCGCGTATGCGCACTGTTGAAGTTCCTCTCCTGTTCTGTCTGGGGATTTGCCAGAGGCGTAATGAGGTACTTGGTCAGAGGGTAGCCTTTATCACCTAGATGAATTACATGGAATTGTTAGAGTTCTAATTGTCCTCAATGTTTTGTGGAACAATTAGCATAATAATTGTGCGCTTAACTCACCGAGAAGATGACTCCGACCATGCAGCGCGCCCTCTTGCAAACGAGTACCTACACGGCTGTTTTGGAAGATGAATGAATCATGTGTGCCTCCAGGCCACCGCGCTACCATGTTCAGAATGCACATTCTGGCATCGCATACAATCTGAACATTGATGGAATGGTCATTTTTGTGATTGATGTGTGTGAGGGACTGAGGCGGTCACCCCACGTTGTGGGAGGTGCATCACTGGGTTTGGTGGGGTTGAGGAAAGAAGGTAGCAGGAAACAGCAGTTCAATATAAAAATAAGATTTATTTCACCGACGGGCGGATCAGGGAATCACGGTCGGAGTCCAGGCATGATGCAGGGTTCTTCTAGGCGACACTTTTTCAGGCAACAAACTAGGCCACAAACTAGGCAACAGATCCACACAAGGCGACTTCGCATAACTATGAACCGACTTTCCCCTTGCCTCACAGCAAGCAAAGGTTAACTTACTTCAAATAATTACAAGACTTCCCTTTTCTCTGGACCTCCAGCTCTTCCATGCGGCTTCCCTGTCTCCCGTGTGAGTCTCTCTCATATGTGTCTCTCTGGTGTGAAATACACCTGCCTTAAATAGGCTAGGCCATTAGCTAATTAGTGTTGGACTGAACCACTATAAGACGTGTGTGTGGGGGAAGGGGGCTGTAACATTAACACCACTGTTAAAACCAACAGTTCAACACAGACACCTACATACAAACACACATACACATACACAACAATGAAAACAAAACTAGTGCATGTGTGTGCGCAAAGTCTGTGTAGGACAAGGCAGAGTCAAAAGTTTGCAGAAGGGGAAAAGGAGAGGTCTTCTTTTTCACAATGTATGCGTAATCATTAGCGAATGGTGGCTTCAGACGCACATGGGTACAATCAATCGCTCCAATTACGTTTGGGAACTCAGCAATCTCATAAAATTCCCTTTTAATCACAGTTTGCTGAGCATCATGATATGGGAATAGAATATACCGAGCAGAGAGGGAAATGATCGCCCTTAAAACTGCTGGCATAGTGCGGCTGAGTGATGGCTGGGAAATTCCTGTCCCCGATCTCTCGCTGAAAAGACCTGGTGGCAAAAAATGGCAAGGTGGATAGCACCTGCACTGGCACAGGTATGGCACTGGAACGCCGGGTTTCTCGCCTTAACTGGGGTTCCAGGTTGTGGCATAGCTCCAGGAGGAGATGCCGAGGGAGACGAAAACGACTCATGAGCCACTCATCACTCTCCTGAAGAAAATCTCTGCGGTCTAGAAAAATCCTCTCTCGTCTGATGCGCGCGTTAAGGTCCTCTAGCAAAGCCAAATCTGCCATTGCTAAGCCTTAACCATCTCACTGCCAAAGACGTCATTTAAATAGCCGACTGAATAATTTTTTTCACCTATCACATCACATCACAAATTAGTAGCCTATCAATTATTATAAATTACGGGATTATAATTGTTGCAGCAGTATATTTTGAAATATATAGTTGTTAGGCTACATATTTAAGATAAGGATTTGTCATGACTCATGAGTGACACGACTGGTGCTCATGAAGGCTATAATTCACCTCAAGTCGAAATCGAAAACTGCGTACGCGAACTCAGACCTGGCGTACGATTTCATCTTAGCCTATTAGTCCATGGGCCAGATGAGATGTCGGTACCACTCAAGGTGGCAAAGGTTGCTTATACTTTTTGAAAACATACATGTCTGTAGTTAACATTTTTGTATGATAGCCCTTCTGGAGTCACAGCTAAATTAGGGTTATCAGCTGTTAAAGTTACCCTCCCCCATTGAAAAAACACATTTTGACACAGGTGCATATCTTGCTATTGGCCTTTGTTAAAGACATATTTACATATTCTGTTTTATTATGTTTGGTATCATTTTGAAGGGGACAATCTGAGCTTTCATTCAAGACTTTTTGTGAACACTTTGGACAAGTACAGCCAACCCTGGAGCTCTTCAACCTTTTAATCACACACATTTTCCTGCCATTCCGCCTAAATCATATTTTTTCTTTTAATCCTGTGGCATCAGGGAACATCAAAGATACAAAATGCAAACATTGCAATACTGTCATGACTCTAAGGATTCAGAAAATGTATCATTTGCCAATATTATCTCATTCTGAGGTGGTGATATTCAGCCTTATATCAGGCATGGCGTTTTTCGAAGAAAGCAGACCAAACAGTAAGCAGACCAAAGTCAGTAAGATTCACACTCATTTTATACATTTTTTGAAACAATGGGAATACAGCATAATCATTTTTCATTCAATTAACAACTATGATCAACCAACAATAGATTTGACATTAGTCAGGTACTGTGAAAACATTATTGTAGGCCTACAATGGTAATAATACAAACAAAATGATATGATAATAATAAAAGATTATACTACTAATAATTATAATGATAATAATACTACTAATAATATAAACAGCCTTCAGAACATCAACAGTACTAAAACAGGTCATCATTTTCTGAATCTGACTCCCCAAGTTCAAATGAAGAGTTATTTTCCAAAACGCTATATCCACCATTTTCTATTTTTTTTATTTTCATGATTGTTTTTTATTTTTTATTTTGTTTTCCAAGTAATTTCAGTGGAACTGTATTGGTTGATGTTTAGTTGATTTATCTTTACTCAATCAAAACAAAACAACTGCAGTTTTTATTGATATTACCTGAAATACACAATTAAATAACATGAATTATTAATGTTTTCCGAAATGGATTTATAGCATTTTGGAAAAGAGCTCTTCAATATTGGCTGTGACTCCTCAGCTTTTTGGTTGCTGCAAGTCTGAAACCTACACATGTCTGTGCAGGACAGTCCATTGGATAGGCATGTGCAACCTGGCAGTTTGCATGAACGCACACACTTGCACGAGAGCAGCTCCAAAACCACCTCTGGTGCAGGTGGAGAACGCATCCAGTGAATGGCCAACTTGCCATCATTGGCCATCCATCCATGCTGTGTTGGGCTTGGCACCATTGGAGATGTTTGCAGACAGCCCCTCCAGACTGCTGCTTGGTAGTTGGCCCATTCGATGTGCAGGTAAAGACTGTCTTTACATAAAGGCAGCTGGCTTGATTCAATTACTCCCTTTTTGGCACGAAACAGCTGGTGACGCAGTTCATTAATTTTACCTGTGCTGCTATTAGCTATATGTACATGCAACAGGTAAACTGCTCAATTTTCTGGAAAAGATCCTCAGTTACATTCCACGACTTTCCCAGTTGACTGGTGTCTTGGTATGAGGTGTCCTTTTTCAACATCTTCAGGGCTTTCAACTTGCCTTGACCAGCAAATGCACGGTATCACAGCCCGTGAAGGCGTGTAGGCCAATTAGGCCATCACACACGCCATATCCAATTGAGCCTATCAGTTTAGCAATGTCAACAAAATGAATGCTATTCTGTGTTCCACATTTCTGATAAATAGGACAGGTGATGTCTGTCTGGAATGCAAGACAAAGCACCATGACATCAGTGTCTTCAGCATTGATAATCATTGACTTTGAGCCTGCATTAGATGCATGCAAACGCGTGTCAGCTTCCTCGTGCTTTGAGTGCAATTCTGTTACTTCCTCACACTTCTCCTTTGTCAGCTTGTAACACGTTTCTTCACAGGTGATGAACAGAATTTTGCCATGCAGCAATTGTCTGTACTGTGGATGTTTCCATTCTTCCACCAGAAACTTGATGAGGCTGCTCTTGTTGGAAGAACTGCAAAGGAATTTCCGCCACTGTCTCACATAGTGTCCACCTACCAAGGTCCCTGTGCTGGAGAGTGGAGTCTGCACCCTTGTTTACTTGTTCAGCATCTTCGATGGAAGTTTGATGGTAGACATTGAAAACAAAATCTAGCCTCTCACTTTGTGCACCTTCTTGCAGGACTGACATCATCGCTGACTTTGCCACCTGTACAAAGGTTCTATTGTCGTCATTCATTTTTTGAATAAGTCTCATCCCATCGATGATGCAGGTAGATGGTGTTGGGATGTGTTCTGCTGGAGACACATTCTTCTCGAGTTCTCTAGCAAGAACATCCTTCATATTAACATTCAAGACTAGAAGAGGACCCAACATCTTTGACAAGATGACCAAGCAACGCCTCAAAACATTCTCTGATATTAACACAAAAAGATCTCATGGAAAGAAAGGTCAAGATGTTGTTCTGAAGGCCGACAGAAACCTGTTCAGCCACATGATCCTTGTGGCTGAAAGCAGGAATGTAAATATGAAGGATGTTCTTGCTCACCCACTTGGCCCATTGCCATGGGCACTGGCCAATGCTGATGGCACTTTACGAAAAACCAACAAAGCTGCACTAGCTAGAGAACTCGAGAAGAATGTGTCTCCAGCAGAACACATCTGTTACGGGCAGACGGACACCACCCGCAACATAAAAGGGAAACGCACACAGATCGGCTCGTTACAAAAGTAGGGGTATTTATTAACAAAACGGGTATCAAAACTAAGGCTTTCAGGGGTGAAACAAAGGCTGGTAGCGGACGCGTGCAGCTTCGGGGTGGACAGGTACGGATGTCGAAGTTGCCAAACGATTCGCAATGCAAACACAGTCTGTGTACGCCTCTCTCTCTGGCGAGTAGACCTAGGAGTCTCCCTCATATAGGTCTGGCAGGCCTCGCCCAGGTGCGGCTCACCTGCAATTAGGGAAAGACACAAAATGCAACACCCAACAGGGGTCGCCAAACCCATCTGTAGGCGGCCACCAGGGCTGGGGGACGTAACACCCTCACCCTAAAATGGTGACTTGTCGCCATAACATTAATCAGCAAAACACACAAAGGACAAGAGAAATCGTGGGTTACGAATGTAACTGTGGATCTGTGAGACCGAGGGATGACCGTCACTACGGTCTAAAAAGGAATGATCACCTTCGTTCTGCCTATCACCGAGACCATGTCAAAATAGTCATGTCCATGACCTCCGGAAGCAGAACGACTTGCGTTAATAAATAGCAGAGAATGCTCCCGGGTCAGTCTCTTTCTCCTTCTCGCCTCGGTGATAGGCAGAACGAAGGTGATCATTCCTTTTTAGACCGTAGTGACGGTCAGAGTGAGGTCGAAACAGATTCTGAGTTCAGCCCATTCTGACTTTGGGTTTTGGACATGCAACACTACACTCAGACACATTGCAAACATTCAACATTCATGCATTACTGACAACTGACTTGGACCCATCTCACACTCGTTGTTGTTCATTTGCTATTAAAGACACAAAATGCAACACCCAACAGGGGTCGCCAAACCCATCTGTAGGCGGCCACCAGGGCTGGGGGACGTAACAACATCCCAACACCATCTACCAGCATCATCGATGGGATGAGACTAATTCAAAAAATGAATGACGACAATAGAACCTTTGTACAGGTGGCAAAGTCAGTGATGATGTCAGTCCTGCAAGAAGGTGCACAAAGTGAGAGGCTAGATTTTGTTTTCGAAATCTACCGTCAAACTTCCATCGAAGATGCTGAACAAGTAAACAAGGGTGCAGACTCCACTCTCCAGCACAGGGACCTTGGTAGGTGGACACTATGTGAGACAGTGGCGGAAATTCCTTTGCAGTTCCTCCAACAAGAGCAGCCTCATCAAGTTTCTGGTGGAAGAATGGAAACATCCACAGTACAGACAATTGCTGCATGGCAAAATTCTGTTCATCACCTGTGAAGAAACTTGTTACAAGCTGACAAAGGAAAAATGTGAGGAAGTAACAGAATTGCACTCAATGCATGAGGAAGCTGACACGCGTTTGCTACTGCATGCATTGCATGCATCTAATGCAGGCTCAAAGTCAGTGATTATCTGAGTCAACTGGGAAAGTTGAGGATATTTTCCAGAAACTTTTGTCTATGGTTTAAACGGCCATATAGGCGTAAATCACTTATCTGGAGATCTTTAAATGAAAGACTAAAGCTACAATCTTTTGACCATGTTATATTTAAGGGAAGAATCCGCACACTACAAGTCTTTGTGAAAATAGCTTTACTGGTAGCTAGCTTTCGGTCGTTAGACCTTCTTCAGGCAGAGTGAATCATACAGACAACAGTGCTGAGTTAATACACCTGGCTTGATTGAAAACACCTGTGTCAAAAAGCATCATGGGACATGTGGTCTTTACAAGTCTCTGTATGGAAAAACACTCTGTGTCAGTGAAGCATCATGGGTAGTGTAGTTTAGATAATACATGAAACATATACATACAAGAAAAAGAGAACAAGTCTATGCCTTGTACACATCAGGCGACAGCCATCATAAAACAAAGCACAGGCAGTTCAAAGTTAGGCTATATAAGCACACTCATGTCAAAATCCTCATTTAGACCTGATGGCTGTAGTGACTCTAATTTGTATATCCAGAAGAGTTCCCGTTGACATAACCTCCTGTCGACATCACCCCCTCTGTGTAGGGTTATCTGTTCTATGCCTTGAAATCTAAGGGAAGAGATAGGGTGTGACATAGCATTAAAATGGCAAGCAACAGGATAATTGGCATCTTTTCGCCTAATAGAACTTTTATGTTCACTTATTCTTTGTTTAAGGGGGCGGGTAGTTTTACCAACGTAAATTTTATCACATGGACATTTTAGTAAATAAATTACATTTTTTGTGTTACACGTGATAATTCCCCTGATTCCAAAGTTCTTTCCAGTTCTAGGGTGCTTAAAGGTATTTGTTTTTATGGAGCTATGACAGTGGGCACAATTTCCACATGGATAATTCCCCTCTTTAATTGGAGCTAATAGAGTCTGTTTAGGGGGGGGCAGAATAGTGGCTCTAACCAGTTTGTTACGTAGGTTAGGTCCTCTTTTGTGGACAAAAAGAGGTGGGTCCTGAAAGAGTTCAGATAAGGCTGGATCCGAGGTCAGAATGTGCCAATGTTTCTGGATAGTTTTCTTAATGATGTGGGCCTGAGGAGTATAGGTAGTAATACAAGAAACTGAAAAATGTCTTTCCTTTTTTACACTTTTCTTCAAAAGGTCAGCTCTGGATTTAGAAAGAGCAATATGATACGCTTCATCAACACACTTATTTGTATAGCCTCGTTCCAAAAATCTCTGTTTCATTTCTACTGCCTTCTCTATATAGTCTTTGTCAGAGTGGCAGAGTCTTCGCAATCTATAAAATTGACTTTTAGGTAGGCCATTCTTTAAAGCTGTAGGATGAGCACTAGTAGCTAAAAGAAATGTATTACGGTCAGTTTCTTTCTTGTATAATGTAGTAGTAAGGCTACCATTACTTAGCTCAATCCACATATCCAGAAAGGACACACGTGATTGATCAAATTCCAGAGTAAACTTTAAATCAGTATTACAGCCATTTAGATATGACCCAAATGCACACAATTCTTCTTTTGTCCCTTGAAACAGACAGAGCACATCATCTAGGTACCTATACCATTTAAGGATCTTTTGACTAAAAGGGTTTAAATGAGACAAAACAAATTTCTGTTCAAAAAACCCCACATATAAATTGGCGTAATCTGGAGCAAAAGTAGAACCCATAGATGTTCCTTTAAGTTGTAAATAGAATTCCCCTATGAATGAAAAGTAGTTTAACTTAAGTACCAAAGAGGCTAATTCAATAATAAAGTGACTTGGGGGGAAGTCTCTACGGTCCTGAATATAGAAACCTAAGGCATCTAGTCCCCTCTCATGTGAAATATTTGTATAGAGACTTTCCACATCTAAGGTAACTAACAATATGTCAGCAGGTAGATCTGTAATCTCTGAGATTTTATAAATGACATCAGTAGAATCCTTGACATATGATGGAAGTTTGCACACGGATGAGCGGTGATTTTTTACCTTTTTGCTGACCATGTTATATTCAAATTTGACTAAACAATACTCAATGCGGTACTTTGGGGTTAACTGTAACCATTTTCTGAGGTTGTTGAAAACGCACCAAATCACACAATGTGGTCGTTTTGGGTGTCGTGGGTTGTAATTAAGGTTGTCGACGATCAAACTGACTACTTTTTTCATTCGTTTTAAGAGTTTAAAAGAAGAATTTCTAGTTGTCTTGCCAATCGCGCTCATAGTAGCCTATCCGCTGACGTCGGGTCCCGTAGCAACACAGTAGGCTAGGCTACAGTATGAGGCTGCTGAGCCTGTCCTGTTGGCGGTGGCCTGTTGGAGGGATTGTAAGAAACGTTGTAATTGTCAAATCGACTCGTTCTTTTTTATTTCTTCATCTGAAGAGGAGGAGAAGAAGGATTGGCAGCGATTGCGGCCGGGGCAAAAGTATAGTGTGGAGAAACCAGGTCCGCAGAGGTACGGCTCGCCAGCACCTGGGCTACCTTGTTGAGTTTATTATGTGGTGTCAAAACCGCAAGGATGTTTTTCCCCACAGTATTTTGGCAGCAGCTGCCGCCAAATTCGCCAAATTCTACCCTCCTGCTTGAATCAGACCGTCATCCGCACACAAAGATGTTTTAGACAGTAGGCTAGCCTATGTTGAAAGTCTTCCAACAGGTTGAAGCGGAGCTTTGCCAACAACGTTATGGTGTAGTTTCAGTTTCTGTCGCGCAAACGCACACATGCATGCATTCACTGAACGCTCATACCCCCACTTATTTGTATGACTCTGGTTAATCACATCAAACTACCTAGCATTTCCTCCTAATTGCAGAAACTTTGTTTTCTTTTCTGTCGGGCTGCGGTTGCTTGATCCAGATCAATTGCGCAGCTAATTATCAGGTGAAGGACCGGACCTCACTCCACGCCTTGCGGACTAGCAGGCTCCACGTTGTGTCAGGGAGTCTTTAGTTTTGTGTGTGTGTGTGTGTGTGTGTGTGTGTGTGTGTGTGTGTGTGTGTGTGTGTGTGTGTGTGTGTGTGTGTGTGTGTGTGTGTGTGTGTGTGTGTGTGTGTGTGTGTGTGTGTGTGTGTGTGTGTGTGTGTGTGTGTTTAATTGTACTATGTGTGCATCGAGCAGTTTCTCAAAATACGGAACAAAGAGCGTTCCGTATTAGTTCAATACGGAACAAGACTTTTAGGTGTCAAATACGGGACGATTCCCAATACGGAACGGTTGGCAACCCTAACTTACTTACTAACTGACTAGGCTAAACATTACAGATAAGAATATCGTATGAAGCAATAAAATAGGCTTAAATATTAACGTTGTTGATACAGTTGCTCCATATGGCATATGCAGCAAGTTGGATAGGCCTAATGGACAAATTTCCTCAACAGTATAGTAACAGTGCGTGTATTCTTCTGTGAAATATCTCACGTTTTGGCACCTGCCCTATGGCAAACTACATATCAAAATAAACAGTAGATCCTACTGATTCTAATAGGATTCGTATAGAATGTCTCTGTATCACGAGTAATCCTTTTTTGAAATCACATCAAATTTCTGCATTTTGTCATTTGTCATATAGGGTCCGTGCATGCTTTGTTCATTTGATACTCAATTGAGAATCCAAGATAAAAAAAAAAAGATTCATTTAATTAATTGTTTATGAATGTGATACGAAGAAGCAAATAACGCTTTGTTTTTCAGACTTTCGATTTCGTGGTCAGATCAGAACATAACAAAATGGACTTGAGGCCAAAACTGATTTTGGTAGGTTTGTTTTCGTTCATTTGATATTCAAGCCAGTTGTTAATATTGTTAATTAAATCATTGTAACAAGTAGGCTACAGCCTATTTCACAGTTTTCTTCCTCTGGGCCTTTAGCTCAAAGGTTCAACACTACAGCACTTTTCCTCTTTTGCACGCACGTTATTTGTTTATCCACCAAATAACGATGTCCACTGACAAGGTAGAGCATGTTACATGATTTTATGACAGTATGATGTATTGCGACATCAGAGCAAGTCAAATTTGTGGTTTCTGAGATCTCATTTCATCAAACCACAGATACGCGATTTGGTAGAGTTATAGTGCGGCTATAGCCCATAGAGGGCAGCGAAGTGAATGCATAAGTGCTGTTCACCCTGTCATAAGTTGATGAACTGCTGAAATTATTTCGGAAACATTATGTTAAGGTAGGCTACAACACACTCTTTGATGTTGCTTTACGGTGTAGGGCCTTTAGCCCAGCCTATTGTTAGGCCTACAAGTAGGCTATCACACTGGTCTGGTTCATGTTGTTTTAATGGTTTTTCAGTATTCCATTTGTGAATTAGAAAAAAGTAGCCTATAGGCCTATAGGTTATTGCTTGAAAGAATGATTAAATTAAAATAGTTTTTGAACCAACACATCCTAAAGACTTGATTCAGAGTTCCTGCACTTATTTTTTCCCACTTCAAGCACTGTATAGTAATATGTAGTGTTATTGTGGAGGGAGCTCTATTTATTTTCCTCAACAGACTAGGGCTGGCATGCCCTGAAAGTGTTGTTGGCAAGAAATTCACAGTTTTCATATAATAGCCTAGTACAAATTGTCACTTTTAACATTATGCATGTTGTCGATGCTCTTTCTCCAGCTAAATATGCATTTATGTAATTGTTTGGGAAATTGGGGCATACAGTAGATCATGTTGGATGTACTGTACATAGGTGTTTATAGAGAAATGTTGGCAATAAGCAATAATATTATGCAATGTTGCATTACTACCATATGTTTATGTTGCGTTCTAACAAGCTTGGGAGTAAAAGTGCAATAGGCCTACAAGAAAACACATATACTGTATATGTCATGCAAACCACAGTTTTATTGTTCAGGATGGATTTGATCAATTAGCAATTTCCTTATGCACAGTGCAAAAAGCTTATCACAATGTGTTTACAATACACTGAATTAAAAGTCAAATATCATGATGCTGTTTCACACTCAGCAAAGTGATGTTTCCCACACACCAATATCACCAATTTCCCACACATCAATTTATGATATACAAAATATTAAAAAAAACATTGAAGTAAACCCACTCAGAAGCACTCATACATGCATTCCCTAATCGCTGATTGAACAAAAAACATTCATTGATTCGATAAATCAATCAACAGAAAAACTTTACTAACATGTGTTCAATAATAAAAAACAGAAACAAAGATACTAACCCGGCCATTGTTACAGCCTAAATAATATGAGGTTAAGTCTTGCAATTCAGGTCAATGTTATGCCACATCATGCAGCTCATTAAGCCTTGTTTAAGGTTGGAAAAACATTTGCTGATGCTTTTATCTAAAACGACTTACAAAGCAGGACTAACATTCAAGTCACTTAAGGAGACGGAGAGGAGATGCTTCAGCCTACTTAAGCCCTGCTTCGTCAATCACTTTTTGTGCTACTTTATACATTTCATTCAACCCCTCTGCAAGCACAGATCGTGTGGTACCAAAAGAGACTCCAGCTGCTGCTATGTTTCCAGCAACAGGAACCAGGCTGCACACTGACTCAATAATACCTGCTGCTCCAAGCCGAATTACCATGGTTGTAGACAGAAATGTTTTCTGAGCAATTGCCCTGACAAGTGCTGACTCTTTAACCATTTGTAGTATTGGCTTGTCTACTTTCTTACCCAGCTCTATAAGGGATTTATCATCTAGACCAAACGAATGGTAGCATTTGGTGAAGAAGGCTGCTACAATGGCAACATCACATGCAGTTGAAAGACCTGGCACTGGGGCGGCTGCTATGCCACCTGACAAAACAGCCAAAGCCCAGACTGCTTTCTGAAATGTGTTGTATTTCTTTTCAAGACACTGTTTGGAATAAACAGGCACACTCATAAGTAGCGCATCCCTCTTGTGCTCTGGAAGATCTCTCTCTAGAACATTTAGGAGCTTTCCGAATTCAAATTTCTCCAGGAAAGCAGATGAGATCAGGAAGAAAGGAGGAGATCCCAGTTCCCTAAGATTTTCCTCACAGTTCTTTCTAATTTGTTGAAGAGTCTCCTCCTCACTCTTCCCTCTTCTTGCAGCGTTTTTTACATCTTGGTCAATCATGGAACGAACAAAGTAGAAATTCTTTTTTTTCTTTTTAATTTCATTTGCCAGCATAATGTCATATTCCCTGAATCTTTTTTCACCAATAATGATGAAAAAGTCATAGTTTTGAAACTTAACATCTTTTATGTAGGTCTCTGCTTTGAATTGTTTAGTCCCAATCCCTGGCAGGTCCCAGATTCTCACATTGGGCATATTTGGGTGGGGGTACATTTCAGGCTCTGTAGTGGTTTCTACCTCTCCAGTTTTTGCTGCTCCTTGATCTGTATCTTTAAGACCCCTGAAAGCATTGACAAAGGTGGACTTCCCTGCCCCAGTTGCTCCTGTTACAGCAATGTTGAGCACTACATTATCTAACCTATCTACTACTTCTCTGGCTTTGGCAATGGCTCGCTCCAGGGCAGGTTCACCAGAATCGTTCAGTAAAGCACAGACATCGTCCTGTTGATCAGCCATAATCTAAAAGGAAATAGTAGCAATTTATGACATAATGCACTGGTTCAGTAAAGAAGCTATCTAGCAATGCAAGTTCAGTTAGTTCTTTTCAAGAATAGCAGCACTGATGTCATGATGTTAACAAAAAAAATGTGAAATGTATAAATGACTCAGAATATGCTTGACTGAAGAATCAGTGCGTGCACACACACACACACACACATTTTAAACCTTTCCACTCTTCTCCTTTTTCAAACTACTTTCACAGAATGTCTGATGTGAAAGTTTGATTTGTTTGTCAAAAGACTGAATGTCTGGTGTGAAAGTAGTAAACTTACTGTAAAGTCGATAGTGTTGCTAAAAGCAATGCTGGGAGTAGTTGTAGAAATGCGTTTTCACTTCTAAACACCTGTGAGATTTAATAAAGTGTCAGTGTCTGTGAGCTGTGTTTCAGGTTTTAAACAAACCCAATGTCATGCAAATGTGGAGCTTAAATCTGGGTGGGGCTTAACTGTGTTAAATATTCAGCCCTGCTTCTCTCAAGATGAGGATATGGTGGTTTAGAAAAGCATGTGAGTGTAGCCTTACATGTAATAATATACAATTCCACCCTAACATTTAATAATCAAATATGGCAGCAACAATTGTGACAGCAAGTGTTGTTGAGGCTCTGTGTGGGCTCGTCCCTGTTGCTGGAAGCATAGCAGCTTAATGTATCTTGTATACACATGATCTGTGCTTCTGGAAGGGTTGAACTATATCGGGTAGCACAATGAGTGACTGAAATGGCAGAGCTCAACGAAGTTGAATCTTCTCTTCGTCTCCTGTTGTCTTTTAGCTTGAATGTTAGTACTCATTCATTTTAGATAAAAGCATCAATAAATGTATATTATATGTAAATATCCAGAAGGGCCTAATGAACAGCAGAATTCCACATAAAGTGAAAGTGTTCAAGACCAATTCTTGACAACTGCACGAAGGTCCGCTATTCGGACGTCTAACCATGACCCTATTTGGACATCAATAGGACTAGGTAACATTTTTTGGACGTTATACAGAGGTCCTGTGGATGTCAATACTGGACATGAGAAAAAAAAGGGAAAAAAAGTCTTGAAATTGGATGACCAAAATACAGTACGTCTCTTTGGGCAGTGAGGAGTTAGCTTGCTAACTTGCTTTCATTTCAGACATGTTTTGGGGATACAATAAAGGCTTAGTTGGCTAGTTCGAAGTTGAAACATTTTCAACTTTATGACGCAGTTAATGGGTGCAAATCAATGCTATACGCAATTATTACACACTTCAGCAAAAGATGACATAAGCTCATGTAAAGGAAATGACAAAACATACACCGGAAGCATACAAGTGGGCAGGTTAGTATCTTTGTATTTATTTTAGAATATTATTAGAATATTTCTGTGAAACACTTATTTACATCATTTGCATCATGAACAAATTACATGTAAAATCAGACAAGGTTCTGGCTGCACCTGCTCAGGACTGTAAAATATTTGTTTTGTTCAACTCCTACAGTATGTCTTCATATGGCTTGCTCATTGATTAGTATTCATTAAAGGTTAAAAAGGTATTTTCTTTGTTGTTGTTTTTATTGACCAGATCCCAAACATGTTGATATACATGTAAGTCAGGTAAATCACAAATCAAATGTACAATATTTTTCACTGTAAATTCACAGCAAATTGCTGGCCATTGAGTTGTACTACTTTTACAGTAAAAAAAGACATTCACAGTGAAATAGTACCAGTAAATTACTGTAAAAGTCATGCAGTTAGCCAGCAATTTGGGAAATATGCCTCATGCCTGGGATGTGTTAGTCACAATTAATTAAGTATTTCCATCAAAGAGGTCAACTCGAAAGCTGTTATCCCGCTTATCTCCCGTTTATAGTTTTATTCCACTGTTGCCTCTTGTATAGTCAGCATCAGAATCAGAATCAGCTTTATTGCCAGGTTTGTGTGAACAAACAAGGAATTTGACAATTTGACACTCAAGTACCTTTTCCTAAAGTCCACTGTCATCTCCACAGTCTTCTTGGGGTTTAAGCTCCAGGTGGTTCTGACTACACCACTGGACCAGCTGCTTCACTTCCTGTCTGTAAGCAGACTCATCACCATCCTGGATCAAACCAATGACGGGGGTGTCATCTGCAAACCTCTGGAGTTTTACAGATGGGCTCTTTGAGGTGCAGTCATGTAAAGGGAGAAGAGCAGCCGGGAGAGGACACACCCCTGTGGAGCGCCTGTACAGTACTGATGGAATGGGTTTTTGATAAGACACTTGTCTGACAAGCTTAGTATGATCTGACAAGAGTTTGGTATGGATGAACTGCCTGCACAGAGTCCTGACCTCAACCCAATAGAACACCTTTGGGATGAATTAAAGTGGAGACTGAGAGCCAGTCTCCTCATCCAACATCAGTGTGCAACTTCACAAATGTGCTTATGAAAGAATGGTCAAAATGCCCATAAACACACTCCTAAACCTTGTGGAAAGCCTCCCCTGAAGAGTTGAAGCTGTTACAGCTGCAAAGGGTGGACCAACGTATTAAGCCCTATGGATTAAGAATAAGATGTGACTGAAGTTCATATGAGGGTCAAGGCAGGTGACCCAATACTTTTGGCAATATATTATGTTAACCTATGTTAACTTTGACTAAAAGCCAAAATATAGATAGAAATCAGTCTGATTCCCCACAGTTCGTACAGTATGTAGTGGTATAGAAAACGATCCAATTATCGTATGACATCCAAGGTTCGAATCCCAGCTATCGCTAGTGCCATTCATACAGCATGTGTCGTATTTGTGTGGTTAATACTTAGATGGACATGTATTAGACATAAACTGGTGATGTTTTCAGTGATATTATTTTCTCTCATTTTCAAACACTTTGTGAAAATGCAAACCTCCACTCCAGGGGCGGAGGCAGAGCAGAACGCATTTAACAAGTAGGCAGGGCCTTGTTGAACATTCACTTTTATTCAAATATCACCAGTTAACATGCACACCATCTAAACTGGAGCAGCGGCAACTAGTGTTGTGAGTCAAAACATTGCTTTGGTCCAGCTAAGAGAGTCCTAAGAGTGCTCCAGACCACTCTTACCAATGAACGGGAATGTGGGAAAATGTTAGGACAGAGCAATAGAGCAATAGAGGTTATGAACTACGTAGCGTTAAGAGGGCTTCGGGAAACCAGCCCCAGGTTTTTCTTGGTCAGAGGCGTGATGATTTTTAGAGGGTGTGATAGCGATGTCTGGGTCATGCACCAGACCACACCTTATATCATTAATTGCCACACCCCCTGGGCGCAAGGTTCAATAATAATTCAGCACATGGTCAAAAATTCCTCACTTTATTGAGTGTAAAATAAGAGTAAGTCTTGCATCACGCTTTATGCCACCTTGTACCAGGTGCATGTAATACAAAAAAGATAGAAACAAATCAGGATTTTGTGAAGTTTCATAAAATAATAACACACAATTTAAAAGTACAGCTTTATTATTTTGTTATGTAACAAACTGTAGGCTAACTTGAACTTGAATCTTGAACAGAAAAGCAATATCCCAGATGTTTCAGCCAATATACCACAGTGCAGTACAGTACATGTAATTATATGGCAACACAAAAACATATTGAAAGAGCCAGCAAATGGTGTGAAAAGACAGCACAGAATGGTGTAGCTTTGTAAATGTAATTATCTTGTTTTGCTATTTTGTTGTCTACGGAAGCCCTGAACCACAAGTGAAGAAAAAAAAATTGAGATGCTATCTTGTTATTTCGAGATCATATCTCGTTATTTCAAGATAATATCTCATAATTTCGAGATAATACACATATGTGACCCTGTAAAGCGGAACCAGTCATTTAGGTAAAATTTATTAAATTAAGTTATTGTGCTCACGTGAACGGCCATGAACTAAGCTTTCCAACGATATGTATATCGAGGGTATTACACAAACTATCGCTAAGATAACCGCATCCAAAGTTGACATGGTTCTCCTGTCACGAAATGCGATAGGAGAAATCACCTTTTTAAGCGGCGCGTGCACAACGGGAATGACAGCAAATGTGTTGAATCTTCGCCGGGTTTAACAGTCAAAACGTATGTTTTTCCGTGAAATGCGTTCACGATATGAAACTGTAGACTGTATACAGTCGAATTATGCGAAAACTTGAAATTCAACATTTTAACCCAGAAGTTTGTTATTGTTGATTTTCTCAAAATAACGTTGTGCGCAAAATGATTGATTTCGCTTTGAATGGTCACATAATTTTTTTTTTTTACTTTCAGATATTAATTTGTTATTTCGAGATACTAAGTCGTTATTTCGAGATATTATCTCGTTATTTTGAGATAGTATCTCATTATTTCGAGATGTTACTTTTATCTTGAAATAACAAGATATTATCTCGAAATAACGAGATAATATCTCGAAATAACGAGATAATATCTCGAAATAACGACTTAGTATCTCGAAATAACGAGATAATATCTGAAAGTAAAAAAAAATAAATAAATAATAATATATTCTTTTTACCTAAGTGTATTATCTCGAAATTATGAGATATTATCTTGAAATAACAAGATATGATCTCGAAATAACAAGATAGCATCTCAAAAAAAATTCAGGGCTTCGGTAGTCGTCTGTCTACTCCACTTTTCTATTAGTAGATTTCAGGCAGAGTTCAAGTCAGACGACATTAATAGGAGTTTTTGATTGGTTGCAGTATCTAGTAATCCATACCATTTGCCTAGTTACTTTAAGAAACACAAGTTCATTGTTTTAAGAATATATGATGAACTTGAAACTTGCAACAAACATAAATGTGTTCAGAAGAAATAGCAGATTATAGCAGATTACAGCCATCTGTCCACCGTCTATGTGGAATGTTTTGTAAATCTGGAAGATCTCTCTCCAGAGCATTTAGCAGCTCTTGAAAATCAAATTTTTCCAGGTAAAAGGAGGAGATCAAGAACACAGGAGGAGATCCCATTTCCCTGAGATTTTCCTCACAGTCCTTTCTTATTCGTTGAAGAGTCTCATTCTCCGGCACCCCTCTTCTTGCAGCGTTTGCAATATCTTGGTCAACCATTGAACGGACAAAGTAGAAAGCCTTTTTATTTTTCTTAATTTCCTTTGCCAACATAATGTCATACTCCCTGAATCTTTTTTCACTAACTATAATAAAGAAGTCATAGTTTTGGAATTTGACATCTTTTATGTATGTCTTTGCTTTGAAGTATTGGGTCCCAATCCCTGGCAGGTCCCAGATCCTCACATTGGGCATAACTGGGTGGGGATACATGGTACACTCTGTGGTAGTTTCTATCTCCCCAGTTGGTGCAGCTCCTTCATCTGTATCACTAACACCCCTGATGGCATTGACAAAGGTGGACTTTCCTGTCCCAGACACTCCTGTTATAGCAATGTTGAGAACTACATTATCGAAAATATCTACCACTCGGGTTTTGGCAATGGCTGTTGCCAAGTTTTGTTTGCCAGAATCATTTTGTAAAGCACGGGCATCCTGTTGATCAGTCATGATCTAAAAGGAAATGGTACATTTTATTATGTAATGTGATTATGCATGCAAAGACGTTATAATCACGTTGTTTGTTCTTTCTCGAAGTCAAGAGCATATCCTTCATATAATGCTTTGTTGCAAGAGGCTGGGCACCTTCCCACCTTTCCCAGCTGTCAAGATCACATGCAATGGAAGAGCCTAACAAGTGTGGAAGTGCACATCATCCACGCACGGTTCGGACTACACACTTCATTTAAACCGTGGACACGGTTAAAATTGTGCTGCTTTACCAGATGTGGGTAGGAGGATTACAAAAGGGGAGTACCGACAGCAGTCAGTTCAGGAGGATATGAGGACCTTTGCATCTGTAGTTAATAATTATGTTAGTATCAATTATCACTATTCATAACTATCCATTCACATTGACATATGCATTTATAAACATGCACACTAATTTGATATAAGTACCTGAACAAATGTTACAATGACATAACAAAACACTTCAGAAATTGTACTTAGTCTACATTTATACACGTACGGCTTCTATGAATTTTCCATTTCCCTCTCTCTCTCTTTTTTTCAAATCACACAGCCAGAGAATTTCTGATAAGCCTCGTCCATACGCAAGGTATTGTGGGTGTGTTCTGAACGCCAAGGATCCATTGATGCATCCTCGAAAATGGAAAAGGATCTATGGATCTATGGATCTATGGATCTTTGTTAATTCCACTTAGAAATCCTTCCCTTTTCAAGTGTGGGAAGCCATGCTGTTTGAAATACACTTGTCAGACAACACAAAAACACACACGCGCGCGAAAACTCACTGACGGAGAAGCACACATAAATAGAATAGAATAGAATAGAATATATACTTTTTTGATCCCGTGAGGGAAATTCAGTTCTCTGCATTTAACCCAATTTAACCGAATTAGTGAACACACAGCACACAGTGAACACACAGTGAGGTGAATCACACAACCCAGAGCAGTGAGCTGCCTGCCCAACCAGCGGCGCTCGGGGAGCAGTGAGGGGTTAGGTGCCTTGCTCAAGGGCACTTCAGCCGTGGTGGACTGGTCGGGGATCGAACCGGCAACCCTCCGGTTACAAGCCCGATGCGCTATCCAGTACACCACGGCTGCCTCAAATAACATATACAAAATCAAGCGCACACATGCACACACTAATTTACACACATAAAAGTTGCAGCAGGGGATGAGTAGGAGATGGAAACAAATTGACAAGCGGGATTCATTTTTGCTGAGAGAATGTGCAGAACTCCGCGGTGGTCATGTTTTATACCTCTTCCGCTAGTAAACTTTAGCATACGTTCAAATACTTATGAAGGTCACTGTTTATAGTATATACACTGATACCCAATTATATGTCTCTATGTATGGTTATTTTTTAATACAAGTTTGAACTTGTTCGTAAAAAAGACTGAATGTGTGGTATGAAAGTGTGGATGAACTTACCATCAAAGTTGTCACTTTTACACACAAAAAAATGCTGGAAGTGCTTCACATATGTGATCTGCAGTAGTGTCAGTGTGTGGGGAAGCTGTGTTTCAGGTTTTAAACCATCCGATGCCTTGTAAAGGTGGAGCTTAGATCTCGGTGGGAATTTTTAACTGCCTTCAACTCTATTGAATATTCAGCAGTGGTTTTGTTCATGTGATGGGTGGTTTAAAAAAGCATGTGGGTGGGGTGTAGCCTTATGAGTGGTATAACCCTCCACATTTTATATAAACAGTCGTTCTCCCTCATTCTAAAAGTGACCAAGATTGTAGGCCTATTTTTCCCAACCAAACTTGCTCTTATATTTAACCAGTATTTATTTACTGTACATTGTAGTCACATAAGAGCCCTACTCCACTCCATTTTGGAAGAGCTGTTGTTTCTTGAAATGCCTGATAACACCATTGTTGTGTAAATTCTGTCATTATCTCACAATACAGAATATTCAAGCCTACCTGTACATAGTTCAATTACTGTATATTATGGTAGCGCCATGCAGATTACATAGACATCTATCAAATAAACTACATTCAAAGTATTTCAGAACAGTTACACTAACCAGTTTACAAGCTGATGGATGGCATCCAAAATCATTCAGTGAACATAATTATGGTTGTCTCATTCATATTTCATGTAATCCATCTGCTTTACTGGTAAGATATGAATTGCTTTTCAGAATAAAGTCTAGTTTTTGCCAGTTGCATTTTTTGGTATGATGGAGATAGTGAAAATATTTCCCAACAGATCAACATCCAGCTTGATTGATCTTCACTGACCCGGCTAAAACTGCACATAACATGGGTGTCATAATTGATTATGGACTGATCTTCTCTGAGTATGTAGATTTACATTGTTTAATATACTGACGTTCAGACCTTACCTCATGCAGTATGCCACAAAATGTCCCCTGCAGCACAAGAAATCCATTACCAAGGTACAGCTTCTTTACTGAACAATGTACAACTACAACACTAGTTCTGCCCAAATCATTGTTTACGTGACTGATGCCATCTAGTGGTTAGGCATAACCTGGCAGTAGTAAAAATAGTCTGACTTTGTTTTTAGCTTTTTAAGCCTATGTTTTACTGTACGTTAATTGCAGGTGATCCAGGGCCACTAGAATACCTGCTTATTTTGGACCAAAGGTTTGGAGAGCTTTTCTGATGAGGTGGAACATTCTTTCAGATTATCTTCTTCCATCTCTATTTTCACAAACTGATTTGCTATACAGGTATCATGTGTATTTTCATTCATTCATTTTGTATGGCCATAGTAAGTCTCAATGGATATGACCATTCTTGGGTAACAGCTGTTCCTGAGTCTGTTTGTTTTTGATCGTATTATTCTGAACCTCTTGCCGGATGGCAAAGGTTCGAACAAAGAATGTTCCGGGAGAGTGTTCATTATATACTGTGTGCTTTCTTCCAGATCCTGTTAGCAGATTGAGTCCAGTCTTGAGGCCTAGAGAGATCAAGAACATGACGTAAAACGCAACGCATTTTGGGAATCGGTGGCCCAAAATTTAAGCTGTATTACTGACATGCGGGAACAACGAAGTGCATTTGTCGAAATGCCGTTTACCTGCTGTGTTATAAAATCCAATAGAGTAACATGCAGCTTATCTTTTATCGTTTTCCAGCGTGGAAAAATAATAGTACACGCCATGTTTCAGAGGTGACAAAAAGGTGAGGAATGGCATGGATAGCAGCAGTAAGGAAGCGTAAGATTATGTTCTGTTTTTCACCCTTTTTTTACACTTAGTATTCATTATTATCGTGCCAGATCATAGACCCAAAACACTAGTTTACATGGGCTGGCATCAGGCGGGCCAAACATACCCATAATTCTTTGTGTTTTGATGATGTTAGTCACATGTCTTAGGGATCTCTATATCCACAATGCATTGTGCTGCTTTCTCCACTCGGTTAAGGTCATGTCTCTCAGCAGCAGTGCAGGTATCAGTATATTAGCACATCAAAGCTCCCTTCATGGCTATAGCTGGATATGAGCCTGTGTGGTGATGGTAATCCTCAAAAGTCACAGTAGTAAACCAGTGACGTGTGTGCCTTTTCACAGATTGTTCACAGATAGCAAATAAATTCTCTAAGTCTGTTTATGTTGACACCGACCTGCCATTTACACTCATTGTTCTCATCCCCTTGAAACTTCATTATATTATCACAGTTGTTTCACAAGATAAAATATCCATGTTTATTCTATTATATTTAATGGATAAATCAACATCAGAACAGACTCAACATTAGTCTCTCTCCCCTCATGTCCCTTGTCTTTCTCATTTGTGGGTGGAAGCAAACACTCAAATGTTTTCCTGGTGTCCATCGATTAAATCTTTGGTGGTACTTCCAATGTGAGTTTACTTTGAAATACATTGAACAGTTCCGTTTGTAGCCATCGAAGTTCAGGGATGATTTGTTCGTCATAATAGTCACTTGCATTTACATAACGTTACCACAAGGTGGCAGTATATCCACATATTTAGCAGATAGCTCCTTCACCCTTGTTCCCTTCAGTTGAGGGTGTCATACTGCTGACTTTTTTATGCTAACCAGACACATAATTAAAATGAACATTTAAGCAGCATTGAAACAAAAAGCAGGTTTATTGGCATCCATTGCATGTGATTTTGATTCTTAATTCTGAAATATTTCTGAGAGTTTCTGTGGAGTGTGTGTGTATGTGCACTGGCTGAACACAGACTGGAAAGGACAACACTTGCTGCACATAGTTGAGCCTCTTGCCAACAGCTTACACTGGCCAACAGCTGGCCATGCCCCTGATAGTGAAACCAGCTGACCAATCACAAACGTCCTCTCTCACACATCTGATGTACAATATGTTTGATAGGAGAGGGGTTGTGGAGGGAGGGGCATAGTGACCAGTCAATCACAGATCATGTTCTACTGGAGCAACAAGAGGATCAATCAGAATCAAACATGTACTACATGTGAACTGTATGTTTTGGCACAAGAGAGAGAATGTGTGTGTGTGTGTGTGTGTGTGTGTGTGTGTGTGTGTCAGACCTCAGTTCTGGCACTGACCAGAGAGAATCACAAATTGTGTTAAGGGCATCACAAATGAAATGCCCTTATTTATACAGGGCTTATCTTGTTCAAGCATCTGGCATATGAGGTGGAAAAGATGTGATGAGCAGACATGGATATTTCCTTTTCTCTTCCTCATCTTGTGCAAACATAAAACATACACTAAGCTGTTCTCCAACACCAACGGCCAACACCCTGCCCCCTCTTCTTCTCCTCTTTTTGTTCTTTTTATCTTCTCACTGGCATCTCTCTGTCCTCCTTGCTCTGTCGTGCTCTCTGTCGTGCCCCCCCCCCCCCCCCCCCCCAAAGAAAAAAGTCTGTGTAGATACGCACACTGATATTACAGAAAAGGAGTAAATAATCTGGGTCGTGGTATTAAAATGTGCATCCCACTAAAATACATAAAACCCAGAGTCAGAGAGAGAGATCCAGATATGAGTATTTGTGAGTAAATAAACTGGGTGGTGGTATTAAAACCATAAAACCCAGTTTGACAGAGGGAGTGAGAGAGAGAGTGTGTGTGTACTGTATGCGTGTGTTCGTGTGTGTGTGTGTGCGCATGTGTTTGTGTGTGTGTGTGTGTGTGCATGTGCGTGTGTGTGTGTGTCTGTGTGTGTGCGCGTGTGTGTTTGTGTCTATGTATGTGTGTGCCTGCGCGTGTGTGTTTATGTGTGCGTGTGTGCGCGCGTGTGCTGTCTCCATCAGCATATGAATATTTCTGAGTGAATGAACTGGGTGGCCGTATTAAAAGGAGCTTCCCACAAGAGAAATAAAGCCCTGTGTAGTGTAGAGGGATTACTGCTCAGCTGGCCTGATGGGCCGATCTTCTTTAAGGTCATGATCGGAGCGAATGGATCAACGCAGTCATAAGCCACTGTAACGTCAGCCCAATACACTCAACCTCAGTCCGTCTGCTACAGAGAGCCAACGCAGGGAGGCAACATGTAACCTCTGACAAGGCAGACAAACATCTGTGTGTGTGTGTGTGTGTGTGTGTGTGTTTGTTCGATTTTCATTTTCAGAGGAGAGCATTCCAAAGCAGCAGATGTTTATGGCTCTGTGGAAAGGTTGTCATTGGCAACAACCCTCTGAGAGATGATGCCACTGACGTCTGGACATAAGCCAACAGTGCAACAATATGTCTGAATTTTGATACATGTATATTTTTACATATATATTAGATTAGTTTTTTTTTTTTTTGTCTATATTAGATGTATTGTATACTGTATATCTCTCTGACATGGCCTGATTGTGCAGTGGTATTGCTTCTAATCTTGCCATGGGAACTGCTCTAGATCAGTGTGAGATCTGTGCTGCCTGTTCATCTATTCCAGACTCACAGCTAAAGACCTGTGACACGATTGAGTAAAGAGCTCCAGCAGCCAGGTGCAGAAAATCCAGGGCTTGTGTTTGATCCAGTAAGGAAGTATCCAGTAGCTCATGGAAGGGAGGTGTGCACTGTGATTTGAGGCAACTTTTCGGGACACATGAATCCAGTATGGACAACTGAAACTCGGATTTGCTGGACCCAAGCACAAACTGGGTTGGCCAGTTTCAACCACAGTCTGTCATGCTTCTCCAAACTACTTACGACTGCTGAAAGTCTCAACATGATTTGAAGCTAAAGATTATCATAGATATGATTGAATATGTGTGTCGCCTATTTAGCAGCCCAACCTTTCTTCACACACACACACACACACACACACACACAAACACACAAACACACACACACACGCACGCACACCCACAAATACGCACACACACACAAACACAATATCACAACTCTGCCCTTCTCTCTGTCAGGCAGCTCAATCACTCCCATCACGCCCATCTGTGGTGGCGCCCATCACAAGATACGGCCTTTTAGTGTCAGCCTGTCTGGACGCCGCCCAACATCACGGCCACACTGACAGATGGACGTCTCCGGACACCAGCATCGACTTTTTCCTCCTGGTTGAAGCGTCACACACACACACACACACACACACACACACACACATCTATACACACACACACACACACACACACACACACACACACACACACACACACACACACACACACACACACACACACACACACACACTCACACAAGAGGTTATAATCTGCATGTCAAATAAAGCATTTGTTCATTAGTAATGGTACAACATGAAGGGCATGGTGCAGATGCTAATAAATGAGAATTAGAAAGCTCACTGACATTTCACGTGACGGACTGTGAACGCCATTTTACAGTAATGCGGAACCGTGTTATTTTATTTTATTCAAACGTCAGACACACAATCAACATTTCATGGATGGAGTCATTGATCACTATCAGTGTCTGAGTGATTAGTCATTCTGCAGAGTCTCTCTCTCTCTCAGCTGTGTGTGTGTGTGTGTGTGTGTGTGTGTGTATGTGTGTGTGTGTAAGAGAGTCTCTCGGAGCCGAATCAATCTCTCTTGCTCCATCAGACAGAGATTTCCTCGCTTTGTAATTTGATTCCCAGACA